>NC_067399.1:310618955-310678955 GCF_016432865.1 Antechinus flavipes | reverse complement strand
TATCTATGACTTTTAATTGAAAGTTTTTGCTCAAGATATAAATTCATTATTAAAATATTATTCTATTGGAGGAAAGGACCAATGATCTATTTTATATCGGTTTCCAAGAAGTCACTAATATAAAAATGAAGAAAATCTATATGGTTTTTGATCAAACAATACAGGGAAAACCAAAAATTATTTTAATGGACAGAAATATAATATTCAAAATCAAATGTAATGCTTGTTAATATAGAAGCAATAAATGCAAGACTGTTGAATAATTCTACTAATAGCTGAACTAATAAAAAAAAGTCTTAAATATGTTGATGCTTATGTGCTACTATCATTATGGATATAATTAAACTAGTCACCTTTTCAAACTCAATCTTTAGTCTAAAGTAGAAAAGAAGAAACCTGGTAGTATTTCATCAGATATAACTTGATGACAAAGAAAAACTATTTAATTAAATTGGGAACTTGGCCTATGTTTATCTCAGAGATAATGTAAAGTGATGTTTCATTTTTTTTTATAAGCCCCATTATTAGAATAAAATGGTATATAAAGAATATATGTGGCATGGAAAGAATATCACAAAAGATTGTGTAATTAAAAGGTAAAGTAATATAGTATAGCATATAAGAAAGGGAACAGATTGGAATTGAAGTACGAGAGTTCCAATCCTGATTTTATTACTTTCTGCGTGACTTTGGAAAAGCCATGGAATTCCTCAGGAATTTATTTTCTTCATGTCCAAAATGAAGGGGTTAGAAGGATTAATATCTAAGGTCACTCATCTCTCTAAATTCCACAACTCTAGAAAGAGTCACAAGTATTGTTGAAGAAATTTTAATTAGACATTATTTCAAATCTATAAATCAGCAGAAAAACTAACTAGCTTATAAAATATTTCATCATACTACTTTTTTACTCTTATGAGATATGTAGATATTAACAGTTACTAAACACTTAAGGAGTGCTAGGATTGGGAGGAGTAATAAAAATAAATCAGATAATACCTTACAATGTAGTAAGAAAGAAAAAGCATGTAAACATAATTGTTCCAAGCATTTATTAAGCACCTCCTATGTGCCAGGGGCTGTACTGAGCAGTGGGAATACAAAGAAAGGCCAAAAAAAAGTCCCTATTCTCAAGTAACTCACAATCCTCAGAACTGTATAAAAATACAACTTAAAAAATAAAATGTGGAAGATATAATGAAGATGCATTTGTTATGCTACAGTTCTTTTTTATTGTCCTGACTCAGTTTCCTAATTGTTCTGCCTCTGTTTATAATTGTTCTCCTCAATGCTGCAAAGCCATCCCTCCCTCTTAATCAGAATATTTGATAAGGAAAAAAAGAACTTATGTTTTAGAATATCAGAATGCCTCTTCCCATCCCAAGCTACCAGAATATCGGATACCATCTTATCAAGATGCCTCTCCCCATCTCCAGGTGCCTCCTCCCATTATGTCATTCCTATCTCCAGTGACTCAACCCACCCTGTCAGAGTCCCATTCTGTTCTGTTTTCAGCACCCTGACTCCGCCCCTGCCTCAGTCTGAGCCATGTGTATATATGTCATTGAGAACTCACATTGTTTGCTGGATTCTTGGAGATGATAGTCTCATTCAGCCCTAGGACCAAACCATGGATCCATTTTGTCCCAGTAAATCTCTCCCTTTTAAATAAATTATTAAATACTCTCTAATCTCTATCTTGCCTCAGTTTCTCCAGCATCACACATTAACAAGTTTTAAGAGAATTCATTTCTGACTTTGGAAAACAGGAATGTTTCAGAGTTATCATTTGTGCTCTGCCTTGAAAAGACAGCAAAGATAGTGACTTCAGACAACTGACAATTAAATTGCACAAATGTGTCTACTTCATCAGACAGAACTAATACATTGCTTTATTTTGTTCAACTATACTACAAAAGAAGGCTGTGAAGTGAAATGAAGTCATGAGTAACTGACGATACAAAAATTAAGGGGTATCAGTGAAGCATTTTGAGGTAAAATGACATAATGAATAATAATTATGAAGAATTTAGATAAGGGAAGACTGTAACAAGAAAAACAATATATATGTATGTGTGTATCAATTTCTCTTTTAGCTAGTTTTGCTAAATTGTTTTTAGGGATAATATTTTGTTGGGTTTGTGAATATATTCAATTGTGTGATAGCAAAAATGTATCAGAGAGATATATAGATACAATGATAAAAAAAGTTACAAAGTTTGATTTCAAGAGGCAAGAGCATGGGACTGTAGGCATAAGGAATGATGTGAGAAAAAGTAAGATAGAAAGAAGCCTTTAGGCTTTAGAAAAGAATGAAATAAAATAAACTGTTGATTTTCCTGCATAAAAAAGAACTGATTTCAGGTGAGAAACCTTTAAAACAATTCACACAATCTTGGCTCTTCCATGAAAGGATACACTTGACCGAACCATGAAATTCAAATTAATGGAAGCATTGTGTGCAATGTTCTATAATAAAATCTAGAATATAGTCCTTCTGTGAGGAAAAAGCCTTTTTCATGAGGCAAAAAAAAAAAAAAAAAAAAAAAAAAAAAAAAAAAAAAAAAAAAAAAAAAAAAAAAAAAAAAAAAAAAAAAAAAAAAAAAAAAAAAAAAAAAAAAAAAAAAAAAAAAAAAAAAAAAAAAAAAAAAAAAAAAAAAAAAAAAAAAAAAAAAAAAAAAAAAAAAAAAAAAAAAAAAAAAAAAAAAAAAAAAAAAAAAAAAAAAAAAAAAAAAAAAAAAAAAAAAAAAAAAAAAAAAAAAAAAAAAAAAAAAAAAAAAAAAAAAAAAAAAAAAAAAAAAAAAAAAAAAAAAAAAAAAAAAAAAAAAAAAAAAAAAAAAAAAAAAAAAAAAAAAAAAAAAAAAAAAAAAAAAAAAAAAAAAAAAAAAAAAAAAAAAAAAAAAAAAAAAAAAAAAAAAAAAAAAAAAAAAAAAAAAAAAAAAAAAAAAAAAAAAAAAAAAAAAAAAAAAAAAAAAAAAAAAAAAAAAAAAAAAAAAAAAAAAAAAAAAAAAAAAAAAAAAAAAAAAAAAAAAAAAAAAAAAAAAAAAAAAAAAAAAAAAAAAAAAAAAAAAAAAAAAAAAAAAAAAAAAAAAAAAAAAAAAAAAAAAAAAAAAAAAAAAAAAAAAAAAAAAAAAAAAAAAAAAAAAAAAAAAAAAAAAAAAAAAAAAAAAAAAAAAAAAAAAAAAAAAAAAAAAAAAAAAAAAAAAAAAAAAAAAAAAAAAAAAAAAAAAAAAAAAAAAAAAAAAAAAAAAAAAAAAAAAAAAAAAAAAAAAAAAAAAAAAAAAAAAAAAAAAAAAAAAAAAAAAAAAAAAAAAAAAAAAAAAAAAAAAAAAAAAAAAAAAAAAAAAAAAAAAAAAAAAAAAAAAAAAAAAAAAAAAAAAAAAAAAAAAAAAAAAAAAAAAAAAAAAAAAAAAAAAAAAAAAAAAAAAAAAAAAAAAAAAAAAAAAAAAAAAAAAAAAAAAAAAAAAAAAAAAAAAAAAAAAAAAAAAAAAAAAAAAAAAAAAAAAAAAAAAAAAAAAAAAAAAAAAAAAAAAAAAAAAAAAAAAAAAAAAAAAAAAAAAAAAAAAAAAAAAAAAAAAAAAAAAAAAAAAAAAAAAAAAAAAAAAAAAAAAAAAAAAAAAAAAAAAAAAAAAAAAAAAAAAAAAAAAAAAAAAAAAAAAAAAAAAAAAAAAAAAAAAAAAAAAAAAAAAAAAAAAAAAAAAAAAAAAAAAAAAAAAAAAAAAAAAAAAAAAAAAAAAAAAAAAAAAAAAAAAAAAAAAAAAAAAAAAAAAAAAAAAAAAAAAAAAAAAAAAAAAAAAAAAAAAAAAAAAAAAAAAAAAAAAAAAAAAAAAAAAAAAAAAAAAAAAAAAAAAAAAAAAAAAAAAAAAAAAAAAAAAAAAAAAAAAAAAAAAAAAAAAAAAAAAAAAAAAAAAAAAAAAAAAAAAAAAAAAAAAAAAAAAAAAAAAAAAAAAAAAAAAAAAAAAAAAAAAAAAAAAAAAAAAAAAAAAAAAAAAAAAAAAAAAAAAAAAAAAAAAAAAAAAAAAAAAAAAAAAAAAAAAAAAAAAAAAAAAAAAAAAAAAAAAAAAAAAAAAAAAAAAAAAAAAAAAAAAAAAAAAAAAAAAAAAAAAAAAAAAAAAAAAAAAAAAAAAAAAAAAAAAAAAAAAAAAAAAAAAAAAAAAAAAAAAAAAAAAAAAAAAAAAAAAAAAAAAAAAAAAAAAAAAAAAAAAAAAAAAAAAAAAAAAAAAAAAAAAAAAAAAAAAAAAAAAAAAAAAAAAAAAAAAAAAAAAAAAAAAAAAAAAAAAAAAAAAAAAAAAAAAAAAAAAAAAAAAAAAAAAAAAAAAAAAAAAAAAAAAAAAAAAAAAAAAAAAAAAAAAAAAAAAAAAAAAAAAAAAAAAAAAAAAAAAAAAAAAAAAAAAAAAAAAAAAAAAAAAAAAAAAAAAAAAAAAAAAAAAAAAAAAAAAAAAAAAAAAAAAAAAAAAAAAAAAAAAAAAAAAAAAAAAAAAAAAAAAAAAAAAAAAAAAAAAAAAAAAAAAAAAAAAAAAAAAAAAAAAAAAAAAAAAAAAAAAAAAAAAAAAAAAAAAAAAAAAAAAAAAAAAAAAAAAAAAAAAAAAAAAAAAAAAAAAAAAAAAAAAAAAAAAAAAAAAAAAAAAAAAAAAAAAAAAAAAAAAAAAAAAAAAAAAAAAAAAAAAAAAAAAAAAAAAAAAAAAAAAAAAAAAAAAAAAAAAAAAAAAAAAAAAAAAAAAAAAAAAAAAAAAAAAAAAAAAAAAAAAAAAAAAAAAAAAAAAAAAAAAAAAAAAAAAAAAAAAAAAAAAAAAAAAAAAAAAAAAAAAAAAAAAAAAAAAAAAAAAAAAAAAAAAAAAAAAAAAAAAAAAAAAAAAAAAAAAAAAAAAAAAAAAAAAAAAAAAAAAAAAAAAAAAAAAAAAAAAAAAAAAAAAAAAAAAAAAAAAAAAAAAAAAAAAAAAAAAAAAAAAAAAAAAAAAAAAAAAAAAAAAAAAAAAAAAAAAAAAAAAAAAAAAAAAAAAAAAAAAAAAAAAAAAAAAAAAAAAAAAAAAAAAAAAAAAAAAAAAAAAAAAAAAAAAAAAAAAAAAAAAAAAAAAAAAAAAAAAAAAAAAAAAAAAAAAAAAAAAAAAAAAAAAAAAAAAAAAAAAAAAAAAAAAAAAAAAAAACAAAACACTATTGAACTAATAAAACTAAGAGTTGGTTTTATGAAAAAACCAATAAAATTGATAAACCTTTGGTAAATCTGATTAAGAAAAGGAGAGAGGGAAATCAAATTGGCAGTCTTAAAAATGAAAAAGGAGAACTTACCATTGATGAAGAGGAAATTAAAGAAATAATAAGGGGTTACTTTGCCCAACTTTATGCCAATAAATTTGATAACCTAAGCGAAATGGATGACTACCTCCAAAAATATAGGCTTCCGAGATTATCAGAGGAGGAAGTAAATTGCTTAAATAGTCCCATTTCAGAAAAAGAAATAGAACAAGCTATTAATCAACTCCCTAAAAAAAAATCCCCGGGACCAGATGGATTTACATGTGAATTCTACCAAACATTCAAAGAACAATTAGCTCCAATACTTTATAAACTATTTGAAAAAATAGGGAATGAAGGAGTCCTACCAAACTCCTTTTGTAATGGGCTGAGGCTTGAGTTGATGCACTGAGGTCCCAAGCACATGAGGCTAAATAGTAATTGGACCATACTCTATTAATATATAAGCTTGGAGAAAGAATGGCCCCCACCCACTCTTTGTGCAAGTCCTGATGTGTTGTATAGGAAATGACGATTTTGGTGGGTGGAGGCAGGGGAGTGGAAAAGGAAGGGGAGGAGAGACTTTTGGCATTGCTATTGCGTCGGTTTGCTCAGCTCAGATCTCTCTCTGTTAGCTGGCTTCCTGTCGCAACTGCCTATATTTGCTATCGCAATCTTTCTTGCCTATATTTGCTATCGCAATCTTTCTTGCCTATATTTGCTATCGCAATCTTTCTTGCCTATATTTGCTATCGCAATCTTTCTTGCCTATATTTGCTATCGCAATCTTTCTTGCCTATATTTGCTATCGCAATCTTTCTTGCCTATATTTGCTATTGCAATCTTTATTCACCTCTTCACTTCAATAAATATTGAAGATTTTTCCCTTAACCTGAATTCCTGACTCCGGCTGATTTTAAATACGCGGTCATTACATTTGGCGCCCAAGCGTGGGAACCAAGGACCCTACTTTCACTGAAGAAGTCTCCAGTGACCAGGAACTTAGGTGAGTATAAGACAAACAGGGAACTTATTTTCTTAAAGACTAAAGCAGTAACTTTTTGGCTGAAATGGGACAGATCCTAGGTAAAGATTCTCCATCCCCCACCCCAACCCCCCCACCCCCAGCCCCACCCAGGAGTGGTGCTATAGAAAGCCTGCGTGAACTGATAGAAGAGGAAGGGCTAGTTGTAGCTTGGGAACACGCAGCTAAACTTCTGGGTACATTAAAACGCACCTCCCCTGGGTTCTTAGAGGAAGAGCAAATCTCTCTAGATAACTGGGCATTGGTTGGTCAACAGCTCTCTGATTATAACATTGAAAACCCTCAGTCAGTTCCCTTCGAGGCATTCTATTTATACAATACGATACAGTTGGCCTTAAAATACCGTATAAGTTCTAGGAGAAAAGGAAAAAACTCTAAGAATAGCCAAATGTGGAAGCCTGAGATAAAGGAGGAAGACAAAGAACAGATTAATGGCCATATCCCCACAGGGCATGAAGACTTAAGTGAGGCTCAAGGGTGGGGTGAATCTGAGGCAGCTTCAGCCCCACCTGAGGAGCAGGTAATTGACTCTCCTCCATCAACTCCACCCTCCGGGATGGAGGGAGGAGGGGTAGTGGGGGGGGCAGTGACAGCACCAGCACCTCCCCCCCAGCATCCAGCACCTCCCCCCCAGCATCCAGCACCTCCCCCCCAGCATCCAGCACCTCCCCCCCAGCATCCAGCACCTCCCCCCCAGCATCCAGCACCTCCCCCCCAGCATCCAGCACCTCCCCCCCAGCATCCAGCACCTCCCCCCCAGCATCCAGCACCTCCCCCCCAGCATCCAGCACCTCCCCCCCAGCATCCAGCACCTCCCCCCCAGCATCCAGCACCTCCCCCCCAGCATCCAGCTGCTCCTTTGAGTAGATTGCAAAAGGGACTAATTAAGGCCAAAGAAGAAGGGAGAAATGTATTGGAATTCCAACACCACATTTTTCCAGTTATTCAACAGTTTAATTCTTCAGGTCAAGAAAGTAGAAGATACTCTCCTTTTGATATAGAAATCCTCAAAGACCTGAAAAAAGCTTGCACTCTTTATGGGGCTACATCAGCTTATGTTAAGATGCTATTACAAAATTTGGCTTTTGAAATCTTGACCCCTAATGACTGGAAATCTATAGCAAAGATATGCCTAGAACCTGGACAAAACTACTTGTGGCTTTCTGAATATAGTGAGCTCTGTAGGATACAAGCCCAACAAAATAGTCAAAGTGGAGTTCATGCTGCAATCACCTGTGACCTACTAACAGGTGTAGGTCCTTATGCAGATGTCGCAGCACAAATTAATTATTCTATAGCAGCATATGAGCAAATTGCTGCTAATGCTATCAAAGCGTGGACTTCTCTCCACAATAAAGACGACAAGGGGGGGGGGGGGGGCTTCACAAAAATAACACAAGGGCCAAATGAACCCTTTGCTGACTTTGTGGGACGTTTGCAGACAGCTATCACAAGAACAAATGGAGAAAATCCAATAACAGACATTTTGATAAGGCAACTTGCTAAGGAAAATGCTAATGAGGTTTGCAGAAGAATTATACTAGGACTGCGCAAGGATGCTCCTTTAGAGGAGATCATAAGACGCTGTGCCACAGTGGGCACAGATGCCTTTTATAGCCAGGCTATGATGCAGACTTCCCAAAATCCAAACATGGGAAGACAGAGTCCCTCTTGGCAAGGGACTTCCAGAGAGACTCGTAGATGCTTTCAGTGTGGAAAAGTAGGGCATCTGAAAGCTCAATGTTGGTATAGAGATAGAATGGGAAAACAAGGTGGGAGAACAAGACCCCAAACCCCATGTCCAAAATGCAACAGAGGCTTCCATTGGGCCTCAGAATGTAGACAGATTCAGGGAAACGGGATGAGGGGCCCAGCCCCAGGGCCCAAGGCAAAAAACACTTGGGGCATGATGGCAGCCAATGGTGCACCCAGGGAGGGCCTAGAAGTCCAGTACCCAGACATGACCAATCAGCCAGAAAGCCATATGATGGGAGAAGGGGATTACACAGTCAACCAGCCAGGAAGCAACCTGATGGCAGAAGGGAATTACAATTGGGGAGAATAGAGCTATATGCAGCTGGGACAACTGAGATACCCCCTGGAGAGGTGAAATCTGTTCCTCTCCAGCCTATGGATCCCCTACCTCCAGGCACAGTAGGCTTGACCATTTCACCTCCTTTTTGTATGTACAAAACAGTGTCCATCCACACACTGATGTGGGAAACTGGGGAATGTGTAGATAATATCCCAGTCACTAATACAGGTAGACAATGTGTGACTTATCACCCAGGAGAAGTAGTAGCATCAGGTTTACTCATACAGAATCCTAATAAGCAACCTGGTGATAGTCACCCAGATTCTGACTCCAGACCACAAAATCCAGGAATTTACTGGACAGCAGCTGTAACAGCTGACCGACCTATGCTCACGATCTATATAAATGGCCTACCATTGGAAGGATTGGTAGACACAGGTGCAGATCGTACAGTTATTAGAGGTGCCAATTGGCCCAGTCACTGGCCAAAGATTAAAGCAGACACCTATATGTCTGGAGTAGGAGGATCAATAGCAGCTGAAGTTAGTGCTGCCCCTATGAGATGGACTTTTGAAGGCAAAACAGGAGTTTTTACTCCTTTTATAGTTGAAAAACTCCCCATCAATCTGTGGGGAAGAGACGTTTTACAACAATTAGGGTTAAAAATGAGTACTTCGGTTTTTTAAGCAGGGCTGCTGTTGAAGGCCTGCCAACACTTTCACCTGTTCCTATCCAATGGAAAACTGATACACCAGTGTGGATAGAACAGTGGCCCTTAGGTAGCGATAAAATTCAGGCCTTATTAGATATAGTACAGGAGCAGCTTGAACAAGGACATTTACAACCTTCTCTAAGTCCTTGGAATTCCCCAGTGTTTGTTGTAAAAAAGAAATCGGGAAAATGGAGGATGCTCACTGATTTAAGAAAAGTGAATGAACAGATGGAAACTATGGGAACTCTTCAGCCTGGACTTCCATCTCCTACTCAATTGCCTAGAGAGTGGCCTCTTTGGGTCATCGATATTAAGGATTGTTTCTATTCTATCCCTCTGGATAAGGAGGATATGAAAAGATTTGCCTTTTCAGTGCCCAGCGTTAACTTAGCTGAGCCTTATAAAAGATATGAATGGACAGTTTTGCCACAGGGAATGAAAAACAGCCCCACTATGTGTCAAATGTATGTTGCTGCTGCTCTTGCTCCAATAAGAAAAGCATTTCCAAAAGTTATGCTATTACATTATATGGATGATATATTGGGATGTGCACCTGAGGAACAAATGCTAGAAGCATGTCTACAAAAGACCATAGAAACACTAAGATACTACAAATTATACATAGCTGAAGAGAAAATTCAAAGACATGCTCCTTTTCAATATTTAGGATATGAAGTATACCCTAAGGTGCTTACAGTACAAAAACTGTCCTTAAGAACAGAGAAGCTAAACACCTTAAATGATTTTCAGAAATTGATAGGAGATATCCAATGGATGCGACCAGTGTTAGGCTTGACTACCTATCAGTTACAACCATTATATGATATTTTAAGGGGAGACAGTGCTTTAAATTCACCACGCCAGCTTACAAAAGAAGCTCAAGAGGCTTTGAGAGAAGTTGAACTGGCTTTATCCAATGTGGTTGAAAGAGTCACTCAAAAACCCTTGGAAATATCAGTTTTTGCCACACAAGAGGCACCCACAGCAGTCCTTCATCAAGGAGACAGTGTGATAGAGTGGGTGAACCTCCCGGCACAACCAGAACAAAGCCTTACTCCTTACCCAGTGCTTGTGGCTAGAATTTTGTTAAAGGCCATTAAGCGAGCAGTACAATTATCTGGGGCAAGACCTGATAAGATATACACCTTTTACACCAATACACAAATTAATGTGTGTTGTGAGACCATCCCAGAGTGGCAAATTTTATTAGCCATGGCTCCTAATTTTATACATGGGTCTCCATTAAAGATAACCAGACTTTTACATAATTGGCGATGGATTCTTGAAGAAAAAGTTTCTAAAGTTCCTCTTAAAGGACCAACTATCTTTACAGATGCATCCAAACACAATATTTGTGCTGTATACTCTCATGACTTAACTATAAAGAGAGTAGTCAGAACTCCTTTTCAGTCCACTCAGCAGAACGAATTATATGCAATCATGTTAGCTCTCACTTATTACCCAGGAGACATAAATATAATATCTGATTCAGCCTATTCAGTAGGTGTGGTACAAAGAATTGCCACAGCCCAAATAAAATTTGCAGCTTCTAATATATATCAGCTCTTTAAGGAACTTCAGGAGCAAGTGAGAAAACATCCAGGTAAGATTTATATCTTGCATGTCCACTCACATAGTGGACTCCCAGGCCCTATTTTTGATGGGAATTCAAAGGCAGATAGCCTTTTAACTATGTTAGCCAGTACACCTTTATTTCAGGAGGCCCAGGAATCCCATTCTAAGTACCATCAGGCTGCTCGAGCTTTGCGTTTACAATTTGGGATTACAAAAGAGGAAGCTAGGAGCATAGTAAAAAGCTGTACAGCTTGCCTTCCTTTCCACGCTCCTACACTGCCTCCAGGGAAGAACCCTCGTGGTTTGAGACCCAATGAAATCTGGCAAATGGATGTGACCCATTATAAATCTTTCGGTCGTCTGTCTTTTATCCATGTTGTGGTAGACACCTTTTCAGGATTCACTTTTGCCACACCAGCAGCAAAAGAGACAGCCCGAGTGGTCACTGAATTCCTCATGCAAGCATTTGCCATTATGGGTGTGCCACAAGCAATAAAAACAGACAATGGTCCTGCATACACCTCCAAACATTTTGCACACTTTTGTGCACAGTATAAGATTTTACACACCACTGGCATACCCTTTAATCCTCAAGGACAGGCAATAGTAGAGAGGAGAAACAGAGACATTAAGACGCTCCTCCAAAAACAAAAGAAAGGGGGAGCCACAGGTAACCCTAGAGAGCTTCTAAATCTAGCTCTTTATACTATTAACTTCTTGATTTTTGACAAAGATGCACTGGCTCCGGCAGACAGGTTTTATAACCCACCGGAAGGGCAATGTCCAGTGCGAGCAGCTCCACTATCTTTAGATAATCGCCAGGTGATGTGGAGAGACCCAGAAAGTGGTGAATGGAAGGGACCAGATAGGCTAACTGCTTGGGGGAGAGGGTTTGCTTGTATCTCTACAGGTGGAGAAGGAATCAGATGGGTGCCAACGAGCCGTATTCGCCTTGTCCATCGCAGAGAGACGGAGCAGACCCTTGAAACGAAGGAGAAGACCCAAGAAACATCGGGTGGTTCTGTTGCTGATTGTGCTCACCATTGAAAGAGTGTGGCAGTTATGGCGTTTGACTCATGGACATAGAAAATCATTGGACTTCAAAACCCTCAGAAATCATTGGATTCTCTGAGACATAAGATTGTTGTAGGACTTTAAATCCCTCAGGAATCATTGGATTTTCTGAGAAATGATAAGACTGTTACAGGACTTCAAAATCTGCTGGAATCATTGGATTCCCTAAGACATAAAAAGACTTTTGCTGGACTTCAAAAACTTGGGGGGATCATTGGATTCCCTGATATGTGAAGCAATGGACAATAGATTGGTTTTGGACTATCTCTTGGCTGCTGAAGAGGTGTATGTGTGACTGCTGTTTACATACTCTCCTTCTAGGACTTCTGGCAATCTTTTACAACACAATGTTGATTTATATTGTTTGTTATACCGTTACTTGGGTGTATAATTCATGTTTGTTACACCACATCAAGCCTGCACTGACTGTGGGGAGAGTCATCACTAATAGCCTCTGCGTTGTTGCTATGTGCTATGTGCTATGTGTTCCCATGCTGATGGGTTTGTGCATAATAAGACCCTTGAGCCCAGAAACCTGCTAGCAACCCCCACTTCCCTTTGGTGCTTTTCATCTCCCTTCCTGAGATGTCAGGGAGGGCGTGATTATCTCCTTTTTAGTGCTTTCACCTCCCTTCCTGAGAAGTCAGGGGGGTCGTGATCACCTCCTTTTCGGTGCTTTCACCTCCTTTCCTGAGAAATCAGGGAGGGTGTGATCACCTCCCCTTGGGGGCTCTGACCTCCCTGAGGAGTCAGGGATGGCATGATACCTGTGTTCTAAAACAAAAGAAAGCAGGAGATGTAATGGGCTGAGGCTTGAGTTGATGCACTGAGGTCCCAAGCACATGAGGCTAAATAGTAATTGGACCATACTCTATTAATATATAAGCTTGGAGAAAGAATGGCCCCCACCCACTCTTTGTGCAAGTCCTGATGTTTTGTATAGGAAATGACGGTTTTAGTGGGTGGAGGCAGGGGAGTGGAAAAGGAAGGGGAGGAGAGGCTTTTGGGATTGCCATTGCCACGGTTGGCTCGGCTCGCGTCGCTCTCTCTCTTAGCTGGCTTCCTGTCGCAACTGCCTATATTTGCTATCGCAATCTTTCTTGCCTATATTTGCTATTGCAATCTTTATTCACCTCTTCACTTCAATAAATAGTGAAGATTTTCCCCTTAACCTGAATTCCTGACTCCGGCTGATTTTAAATACGCGGTCATTACATTGGCTCAAAACCACTCTCAGTAAGTGGTTTCATCTAGGCCTAGGGACAGTGACAGCATTGAGAGAATCTCATTTGGTTGAAACTTCTATCTCAGATTTCCTTAGAAAAACAGCAACTTTAAACTCAGTCCTTCCATGTAAAAGTCTTTCCACATTGGTTACATTCATAAGGTTTTTCTCCAGTGTGCATTCTATGGTGTTTAATAAAACTATCCTTCCATGTAAAAGTCTTTCCACATTGGTTACATTCATAAGGTTTTTCTCCAGTGTGCATTCTATGGTGTTTAATAAAACTATCCTTCCATGTAAAAGTCTTTCCACATTGGTTACATTCATAAGGTTTTTCTCCAGTGTGCATTCTATGGTGTTTAATAAAACTATCCTTCCATGTAAAAGTCTTTCCACATTGGTTACATTCATAAGGTTTTTCTCCAGTGTGCATTCTATGGTGTTTAATAAAACTATCCTTCCATGTAAAAGTCTTTCCACATTGGTTACATTCATAAGGTTTTTCTCCAGTGTGCATTCTATGGTGTTTAATAAAACTATCCTTCCATGTAAAAGTCTTTCCACATTGGTTACATTCATAAGGTTTTTCTCCAGTGTGCATTCTATGGTGTTTAATAAAACTATCCTTCCATGTAAAAGTCTTTCCACATTGGTTACATTCATAAGGTTTTTCTCCAGTGTGCATTCTATGGTGTTTAATAAAACTATCCTTCCATGTAAAAGTCTTTCCACATTGGTTACATTCATAAGGTTTTTCTCCAGTGTGCATTCTATGGTGTTTAATAAAACTATCCTTCCATGTAAAAGTCTTTCCACATTGGTTACATTCATAAGGTTTTTCTCCAGTGTGCATTCTATGGTGTTTAATAAAACTATCCTTCCATGTAAAAGTCTTTCCACATTGGTTACATTCATAAGGTTTTTCTCCAGTGTGCATTCTATGGTGTTTAATAAAACTATCCTTCCATGTAAAAGTCTTTCCACATTGGTTACATTCATAAGGTTTTTCTCCAGTGTGCATTCTATGGTGTTTAATAAAACTATCCTTCCATGTAAAAGTCTTTCCACATTGGTTACATTCATAAGGTTTTTCTCCAGTGTGCATTCTATGGTGTTTAATAAAACTATCCTTCCATGTAAAAGTCTTTCCACATTGGTTACATTCATAAGGTTTTTCTCCAGTGTGCATTCTATGGTGTTTAATAAAACTATCCTTCCATGTAAAAGTCTTTCCACATTGGTTACATTCATAAGGTTTTTCTCCAGTGTGCATTCTATGGTGTTTAATAAAACTATCCTTCCATGTAAAAGTCTTTCCACATTGGTTACATTCATAAGGTTTTTCTCCAGTGTGCATTCTATGGTGTTTAATAAAACTATCCTTCCATGTAAAAGTCTTTCCACATTGGTTACATTCATAAGGTTTTTCTCCAGTGTGCATTCTATGGTGTTTAATAAAACTATCCTTCCATGTAAAAGTCTTTCCACATTGGTTACATTCATAAGGTTTTTCTCCAGTGTGCATTCTATGGTGTTTAATAAAACTATCCTTCCATGTAAAAGTCTTTCCACATTGGTTACATTCATAAGGTTTTTCTCCAGTGTGCATTCTATGGTGTTTAATAAAACTATCCTTCCATGTAAAAGTCTTTCCACATTGGTTACATTCATAAGGTTTTTCTCCAGTGTGCATTCTATGGTGTTTAATAAAACTATCCTTCCATGTAAAAGTCTTTCCACATTGGTTACATTCATAAGGTTTTTCTCCAGTGTGCATTCTATGGTGTTTAATAAAACTATCCTTCCATGTAAAAGTCTTTCCACATTGGTTACATTCATAAGGTTTTTCTCCAGTGTGCATTCTATGGTGTTTAATAAAACTATCCTTCCATGTAAAAGTCTTTCCACATTGGTTACATTCATAAGGTTTTTCTCCAGTGTGCATTCTATGGTGTTTAATAAAACTATCCTTCCATGTAAAAGTCTTTCCACATTGATTACCTTCATAAGGTTTTTCTCCAGTGTGGATTCTCTGATGTTTAATAAAACTATCCTTCCATGTAAAAGTCTTTCCACATTGGTTACATTCATAAGGTTTTTCTCCAGTGTGCATTCTATGGTGTTTAATAAAACTCTCTTTCCACGTAAAAGTCTTTCCACATTGGTTACATTCATAAGGTTTTTCTCCAGTGTGCATTCTATGGTGTTTAATAAAACTCTCTTTCCATGGAAAAGTCTTTCCACATTGGTTACATTCATAAGGTTTCTCTCCAGTGTGGATTCTCTGATGCACAGTAAGAGTTCCCTTTTGCTAAAAGCCTTTCCACAATGTTTACATTCATAAAGTTTCTCTCCAGTGTGGATTCTATGATGTTTAATAAAACTATCCTTCCATGGAAAAGTCTTTCCACATTGGTTACATTCATAAGGTTTTTCTCCAGTGTGGATTCTATGATGTTTAATAAAACTCTCTTTCCATGTAAAAGTCTTTCCACACTGTTCACACTCATAGGGTTTCTCTCCAGTGTGGATTCTCTGACTAAATATTCTTAGTGACTAAACTAGACATATGCTTTGACCCAGAATCCTGCTAGATACATACTCCAAGAATTCAAAAGACAGAAAAAGACAAGTCCTACGGAAACCATAATATTTATGATAGTATTTTTGTGGTAATATAGACCATAAAAAAGTAGATGCCCATTGACTGATGAAGAGAGAAATAAAGTTTAGTTATAGGGATATAATGGAAAATTATTGTGCTGAGATGATACATATCAAAAATGCAGTGATTCAGGAAAAAACAAATTATGCACTGGTGCAAAGTAAAGTAAGTTAAACTAAAAGAATGAATAGAATAATTAAAATGGTATAAATGGAAAGAACATAAATAACAAAACAAAATTGAGTATTATGATTATAAAGATCAAACTAAGACACCAAAAAGAAAAGAGAAATTATACTTCTCTTCTTTTTAGAAATGAGTTTAGTACAAACTTGCAACACGGTTAAATTCTCCCTGCTCCTTTGGAGCTATGTCCAAACAGTTATCAAACTGTGCATACCCTTTGACCCAGTAGTGTTTCTACTAGACAAATCTCTCTTTTTTTTTATTTTATTTTATTTTATTTTATTTTTTTAATAATTTTTTATTGATAGAACGCATGCCAGGGTAATTTTTTACAGCATTAATCCTTGCATTATTCTGTTCCAATTTTTCCCCTCCCTCCCTCCACCCCTTCCCCCAGATGGCAAGCAGTTCTTTACATGTTGAATGGGTTACAGTATATCCTAGATACAATATATGTGTGCAGAACCGAACAGTTTTCTTGTTGCACAGGGAGAATTGAATTCAGAAGGTATAAATAACCCGGGAAGAAAAACAAAAATGCAAGCAGTTTATATTCGTTTCCCAGTGTTCTTTCTCTGGGTTAGACTTAAATCTCAAAGAGATCTTAAAGGAGGGAAAGGGACCCATGTGTGCAAAAATGTTTGTGTCAGCCCTTTTTGTAGTAGCTAGAAACTGGAAACTGGATCCATCAATTGGAGAATGACTGAATAAATATGGTACATTATGGTACATGAATGTTATGGAATATTATTGTTCTGTATTGTTCTATAAGAAGCAACCACCAAGACAATTTCAGAGAGGCCTGAAGAGACTTATCTGAACTCATGGAAGTGAAGTAAGCAGAACCAGGAGAACATTAATATTTTAGGACATTCAATTCTGATGAACCTGGCTCTCTTTAACAGTGAGATGATTCAAACCACTTCCAATTATTTAGTGATGAAGAGAGCCAGCTATACCTAGAGAGAGGACTGTGGGAACTGAGTGTGGTTCACAACATGGCATTTTCACTCTTTTTTGTTGTTGTTGCTTGCATTTGATTTTGCTTCTCTCTTTTTTTTTCTGGTTTAATTCGATTTTCCTTTTGCAGCAAGATAACTATATAAATAAGTATGCATATATTGGATTTAACATATATTTCTACCATGTTTAACATATATTGGACTACTTGCCATCTAGGGGAGGGGATAGGAAAAAGGGAAGAAAAATTGGAACACAAAATTTTGCAGTAATTGTCCACACATGTTTTAAAAAATAAAAGCTTTAATAAAAGAAAAAAAATTCTCCCTGCTCTAAATCTTTCCCCACTCCAATCTCCTCTGCATTATGTTGCAGTGCATAGTAAGTCAAAACTACCCAAATTTATTTCATAGTGCCTGTTTCATGGGTTTTTATGACTGATGGTATAAAGCTATGTTTGCAAAAAAAAAAAAAAAAAAAAGATATTTTTGCTTCTTAAAATGTTGTAACCAGAAGCCCAGTTTTACTCTGGGGAATGCAAATGAAAAGATAAAGTTTGCTATAAGATATCTAATTCATATGCAATATTGTACACAAATATTCATAATTAGGGTCTTTTTTCCCACAAAAGGTTCTATTTTTTTGTATTGGAAATTTCTTTCTTTCTCCCCTAAAAAATATGATTTAACATTCAAATATAGCATCCTAAAGGGGAAGTTCTAAGAACCTTCATCCAAAGCCTTTCATACTCAAGAGAACAACCAAAAACCATCTTCCTGGCATGGAACAGAATTTCTTGAAAAAACTCATGTTTATATTACCTAACTACTCTTATTCTTATCTATGTAAATTTAATTGCCAAGATGTTCTCCTTTACTTCCCAATTATAACTGCTTAAGTATCTACCTAAATAATACTAAAGTGGCTAGATGATAAATAAAATCCTCTAAATTCACTGCATTAGACAATTTTGAATAAACTGGAAAATACTCTCATATTCCAGGTTCATTGCCCTCAATTAATTACTTCACTCAAGATTCTAAATCCGACATCTGCAGGTGAGGTACATTGTTCCCCACTAACCCCAATTCTGTAAACTCCAAATAGGAGGAACCCTAACATGTTTCAGAAATGGAGCTTTCCTATAAAAAAATGAAAACTTTGAAAGTCACTCCAAAGGCTCTCAAACCTCTACCACAATCCATTCACAGATTTGAAATGTAGCATCACTCTTCTTTAGCTGACTGTAAAGACTATACCTTAATAATTGCCTGTCTCGTGTACATATTTTCTCCTTTTTCATTCACTATTTCAGATGCTCTGAAACTATAAAAATATTAATTTAGAAAAAATTTTAGTGATCAAATGTACAAACAAAAAAGGATTAGAAAAAATGATCAATATTCTTATTTCATTGAATTCAAAGCCTTCATAAAAATTGCTTTTTTTTACATAGCTATAAAGTGATTTTCCTTAAAAACAGATCTCACTACATCATTCACCAGCTCAAAAAAATAAATAAACAAACAAACAAACAAAAAACACCAGCAGCTCCCTATTACTTCTAAGGATTAAGCATAAATTCTTCTGGCACTTAAATCTCTTCATAACCTAACTCTACTTTTCCAGGCTCATTCTATATTAAACCACCTCCTGCACTCTACAGCCCAGCAATGCCAACCAACTTGTTCCTCACCTACCTTAATCAAAATAAAAGGTCTTAACCAAGGTGCTCACTAAAATTTCTAACTCCATAATCTCACTCATTTCCATGAGTTTCAAGCATTTAATTGAACATGATTCCCAAATCAATTCATTTACCTCTACTCTCTCCTGAGATTCATGCCTGTATCACCAATTAACAATTAGACATGTTACTATGACTAAAACATAATTCATTATCTGTTAGTAAAATCTGTTAGCAGTTCCCTCGAAAGAAAGAAAGAAAGAAAGAAGAAAGAAAGAAAGAAAGAAAGAAAGAAAGAAAGAAAGAAAGCCAGAAGGAGCCCAAAACAAGCAAGAAAACTGAAATTTACATATTAAATTTATTTTATACTTAAAAACTCGTCACAATAAAGATTGTCAGTTTCATGTACAACTTCACAACGGCCCTTTTTCGTCACTGTTTATGGAAATGTGTAGGGATTTTGGCATTTATTCTTAGTGTTTAATGTTTGAACTTAGTTCAAATTTTTTAAAAAGAAGAAAAAAAACAATGTGCCATTTCATGAAAAATAATTGAGAGAAAGGAATTAAGAATATAATTTAAGTAGTCTCATCAAGAATCAAGACCAGGATATGAATGTAACAGAATATTAATGTTCTACAGAAAAAGATGAGAAGGCTGATTTCAAAAAAGCCTAAAAAAGACTTATATGAACTGATATCAGCTGAGTGAAGTAAGCAGAACCAGGAGAACACAGTACACAGTAACAGCAAGGTTATGTGATGACCAACAATGATAGACTCAGCTCTTCTTAGCAATGTGGTGATCCAAGACAATTCCAATAGACTTGGGATGGAAAATGCTATTGGTATCCAGAGGGAAAACTATGAGACTAAAAACGCAAATAGAAACATACAATTTTCACCTTTTTTTGTTTTTTCTCTCTCATAGTTTTTCTCCTTTTGGTCTGACTTTTCTTTCACAACATGACTGCCATAGAAATATGTTCAAAATTATTGTACATATATCTAGATTGATTGCTGTCTGGGAGAAGAGGGAGGTAAGGTAAGGAAAGGAAAAAATTTGAAACCCCAAAATATTACAAAAATGAATGTTGAAAACAATCTAATAAAAATAATAATAATAAAAATAAAATATTATTGGGGGTGTGGGAAAAATCAAAACCAGAATCAGGATACCAACCTCACCCCAAGACTTTGGGACAGACCTTAATTGGTGTTCCTTCTTTCTTCCAGAACCATCTAGGCTGTGTGGGATGAGATTTTGCTTTCATCTATCTGACTAACCAAGGCCAGGGAATTCCCAAAACTTCTTTCTAGCCAAGGTTAACAAGGGATCTTAGATGTAAATTTCTGCACTTCCCTAATCCCCTCTTAATCCAAAGGGTTTGAAAGCTCTTTGAACTCCCCATATATGACCCAACCTACCACATCCTACTTAATCAAAATTTTTTTTTAAATGTGTTCTAGCCCCATTTTGGAAAAGGCAAACAATGAACTGGGAGAAAATTTGCAGCCCAACTCTACAGTACAAAGAATTTAAGGGGCTAATAACCCCTTTCCTAGAGTCAGATACTCCCAGTCCTCTCTCCATCAGGAAAATTATCTTCCCTTTTGAGTTCCCCATAAAAGCTCAGAGGATTTAATGCTTTCCTTCCCCTACCAACTCCATTCTTGAGAGTCCTTCCAAGTGGAACAAAATCTAGAAACATCACTAAAACCTGTAACATTTACAATCTTACCAGTTTAAATTAATAATTTAAAATTAGTAATTATTAGTAACAAATCAAAGAAAATTTTAAATCCAATAAGGAACTTCTATAGCAGAAAAAATTTAAATAAATAAAGGTTTAAGTAATTGATAAATGATCAAAAGGTATGATCTATAATCGCACTATAAATTAATGCATGTCCTTTTAATATAACAATACCAATACTAGGCATGAATCCCAAAAAAGATTTTTTTTAAAAAACGAAAAAGGACCTATATATACAAAAGTATTTATAGCAATTCTCTTCTCAGGACAAATTGGAAATTGAAGGAACACCCATCAATTGGGGAATAGCTGAAGAAAAGATTGTGATTATGATAGAATGTTCTATAGGAAATGATTAGCATAATGCTCTCAGAAAAACCCTGGAAAGTACTTCTTGAACTCAAGTGAAGTGAAATGTACTGTATACAAAGTAATAACAATGTTCTGGGATGATCAGCTGTGGTGTTCTCTTCTTTTATATAATATATGATGGTTCTATGTGAGCAAGTTTCTTGGGGAGGTTTTCTGGAGGCAGCCTTAGTTTCGGTTCAAAGTAATAATCACCTCAAATACAGTCAGCTGATAAAATCCAAACGTTTATTTTCTCCTTCCAAGTCTTGTCTCTTTTATTGGGCCCGGTTAGCTTTCTTAGAGGCCTCTCTCCCTCCATGGCTCCAAGAGCTCTTTGCAGCTTGTCTTTTGTCATCTTCAGCTCCCTCTGATCTCTTAAAGGTATGAACCCAAAGGTTGACTCCTCCTCTGAGAGAGTGGGATTGTGGGTTTCTGACTTGTGAATCTCCTGAACTTGTGAACTCCAATGTGTGAGCCAATGTGTGAACTCTCAAAGGTGTGAGCTCTAATGTGTGAATTCTTAAAGGTGCAAACCCAAGCACACAAGCATTACTTCCATCAATTCCATTGAATTATCACCTTGTTTCAAGTTCTGGCCCATAACATCTCCTTGTAAGATCAGATCAATCATATTGAACCATGCTAAATTAGATAATTATTGTCTCTATCAATTCTAATTACTTAAATTTGTAAGGATTCCAACAATCAGCTATAAATGGCTTTGCTATTCTCAGAAGGACAATGATGCACAACTACTCTGAAGGACATATGATGAAAAATCCTACCCATAACTGAATGGATGCCCATCGATTGGAGAATGGCTGAATAAATTATGGTATATGAATGTTATGGAATATTATTGTGCTGTAAGAAATGACCAGCAGGAGGATTTCAAAGAGGCCAGTTGAGACTTACATGAACTGATGCTGAGTGAAATAAGCAGACCCAGGAGATAAATAGCAACAAGAAGACTATTCGATGATCAATTCTGAAGGATGCAGCTCTCTTCAACAATGAGATGATTCAGATCAGTTCCAATTGTACAGTAATGAAGAGAGCCATCTACACCCAGAGAGAGAACTATGGGAACTCAGTGTGTACCACAACATAGTATTTTTACTCTTTGTTATTATTGACCTGATTTTTGTTTTCCTTCTCAGGGTTTTTTTTTTCCTTTCTAAATCCAATTTTTCTTGTGCAGCAAGACAACTGTATAAATATGTATACATATATTGGATTTAACATATAATTTAACATATTTAACATGTATTTTACTACCTGCCATCTAGGAGAGGAAGTGGGGAGACAAAAGGGAAAATTTGGAACAGAAGATTTTGCAAGGGTCAATGTTGAAAAAATTACCCATGCATATGTTTTGTAAATAAAAAGATATAATACTTTTTGAAAAAAAAGAAAAATCCTACCCATACTCAGAGAATGAACTGATTGTGTCTGAATACAGACTGAAGCATATTCTATCTCTTTTTTTTTTTAACTTTATTTTTCTTGAGGATTTTTTAGGTTAAGAGATCTGTTGTCTTTCACAACATGACTTTTCTGAAAATGTTTTATATAACTTCATATGTGGTTTTTTAATGGGGGCTAGAGATGGGGATAAGGGAAAGAATCTGGAACTCAAAAGTCTTAAAAACAAATGTAAAAATTGTTTTTACAAGAAAAATATTCAATAAGTAAAATAAATAAAAAGAAGGTAATATTTTATTATATGCTTTTAAAGAAGTAAAGAGTATGAAACAGAGCTCTAGTTTCATATAGAATCCTCTTTTTATTCTCATTTGTGTATAGAAATATTCTTTTTTGATATTCAAAATAAAAATTCAAAATCAATAAAAAAGAAAAAGATAATTAAAAACTCCTCTAGAAAGTCAAATTGAAGCATCGTAGATAGAACAGAAAACTAAAAAATAAACTGGATGATTACTATATTAAAAAAACTCTGAAGCAGGTAAACAACACAAGAAAAAATGAAGCAGGTAGAACAATTATAAAATTATCTCCAAGGCCACAAATATCTATGGAAAAAGCAATAATAAAATCAATAACACTGAGGAAAGATTGATAATTAAATATATGAACAAATCTAAGAATCAACAAAATTGAAAAAGAATATGCATGATAATATTTGGAAGACAAAGCAAGAAATACAATTAGACTAACAGGGATACCAGAAGGGGAGTCAAAGTGGGCACAATGAATAGACACAGATTGGATATATAGAGTAGATATGAGAATTCAAGAATAATACTGAGGCTGTAAGCTTCCATGAGATAATGATGTCCTTGACAATAATAGAAACAATGGGGAGAAGAGAATATATCAGTGAAAAAATGAGTTCTGTTTCAGAAATGTTGAGTCTGAGAAACCTAAAGGACATTTAATTTGAAATATCCAAAAGGCAATAATTTTTTGGTCACTTCCTAATTGATGGGCATACCTTCAGTTTTCAAATCTTTTGCCACTGTAGGGGAAAAAAAGAGCTGCTAGAAATATTTTTGCCCAGCTTAGAGTTTCGTTTGATTAGATCTAATCTCTAATCTACCTCCCCATTTTATTACTCCCTGCCTTTTCACCTCCTGCTTCCAAATTATTTCTAGTTTTCAGAGAATCTACTGCTTGGATAAAGTTTTATACCAAACTCTTAATTTTCTTTCCAACAATTTCTTCCATAGTTCTTATTTCTTTTCTTTTTCTGCTAGGGCTACCATTTTTTTAAATTAAAGTTTTTACAATTTTATTTTATTTTTCCTAGATATTCTTGTTAAATCTCTGGCCAAGAGGGGTTTTTCTTTGACGCTTCGCTTGAATATTTTTAAAACCATTCTCTCATCATTCTAGCTTTTTTATTCTTAGATAGTTGTTTCTTTCCTCTTAATCTTTCAGTCTATTTTATGACTTCAGAACTGGATAGCAAGCAACAGTTGTCAAATGGCCGTTGTTCCTACATCCTATACAAATTTAAGCAGTTCTCTGATGGATCTGGGAACTCTTCTTTCTCTAATACACCACCTCTCCCTATCCTGGAATGAAAGGCACAGTGAGCTCCTATCTAGACACTGTACCCAGTATGAGGACACTCATTCATGTTTCCCTGTCCTAATTTGAATCAGAAAAATGGATATGATTTTTTTCTTGGATTTTCTGATCAAGATTCATTTTGATGTGTTTTTCAGATCTTTGTAGAGAAATTTTAGATGGAGGTTCAATGTACCTCTTCACCTTCATATACTTTCTATTTATTTTATACATATACAATAGATACAAAGCAATACTTTGAGAGTTGTTTGGGGGAAGGCAACCCAATTACAAATCAATATACTAGCTGCCACTCTTTTAGGGATTTTTTTTTTTTTTTTTTTTTTTTTTTTTTTTTGCTGAGGCAATTGGGATTAAGTGACTTGCATAGGGTCACACAGTTATACTGCTTCTCCAATTCAAATGTACACTGCTTGAAAGCAAGGACTGGGTGATAATTTTAAATTTTTTTTGTCTTTTTTTGTATCCACAATATTTTAGTTTAATGAGTGTTGATGACTAAGTGACTAATTTAAAGGACAATCAACAAAGTCAAAATCAGCAAAAGTCAAGAATGATGAAGATTAAGAAAGTTGGCATGAGATTTGGCAATTAGGAAATCACTTGTAACTTTGGAGAAAGCAGTTCTGGGCAAAGATGACTGTAATTTCAAAATTGATGATGATATGCCAGACAAAAATAGAAAAATTCAGAAGAAGGATTGTAAAGGGCTGAAACTCTTAAAAGGTGTGCTTGAATCAGACATTGGAGCACTTAAGGCTAATTACCTATTGGACAATAACTCCATTAGCATATTTTTGGAAAAATGGTCCTTCTCACTATTCCGTGTTGGCTCGATCTTTTGGTGTATACAGATAATCATAGGAGGGATTAGGGGGTGAAGTGAGACAAGCCAGACTCACTTTGCAGGAGGACCAGGAGAAGGGAGGTTAGTGGAGAGCTTGTGGCAGTTTTGTCCTTCTCCTTCACTTCTCCCCATAAAGACCAAGGATTTTTGCTTATCCTGACTCTGGCTGATCCTGAGGTCTCCAGGGAACTAGCCCAGAATTTGCAAAGGATGGATTTGAGGGCAAAAATAATGAGTTCTATTTTAGATGTGACAGTATTGAGGTGACAAAGAAACAGAATTCAAAATGTCCAGTAAAAATGGTATTATAAGTTTGGAGCTCAGGAGAGAGATTAGAACTATATCCAGTGATATTAGTCTGCATACAGATGATCATTAAACCCACAGAAATTGATAAAATCACTGAGAGAAGTTATAGAAAGAGAAGAAAAGAGGACTTAGAATAGCTCTTTGGGAGTTCACATTATGAAAATATCCAGCAAAGGATACTGATAAGAAAGAAAAATAGGTGGGAGGAAAAGAGACAATAAAAACATAGAGGAGAGAGTATAGAAGAGAAGTAGGAGGTAAACAATTGCATACACTGAGAAGGTGCCCTACCCTTAAGGATAACTGTTCCAGGGTGAGGAACAGAAACATGGGGAAAGGGCACTGAATTTGGCAATGAAGAGGTCACTGGAAATTCTTTGTAGAATGATAAAGGCAAAAATTACATTGCAAAGCACTGAGTAATAAAAGAAGAAGACATGAAGGAAATGAGTTTAAACAAATTTTTAAAGGAGTTTGGTTGTAGAAGGGAAGAGAAATGTAAGATGATCACTTAAGGCAATGGTGGTTCAAGTGAGATATTTTAAAGACAGAAAAGCTCTGGGTATATTTGTAAGCAAGAGGGGAAAAAGTTATCAGATAATTAGAGATTCATGATTAACATCTATGATATAAAATTATTTTCAATATCTTAAGGGAAAACTACTAAACTTCTTTTGAGACAAATATGTTCCTAATAAAATAAAGTAGGATACAATAAAGGGAGAGATAAAGTAGGGAAAGTGAGGTATAAATCAATATTATCATATCCCACTCTTCACCCTCTCCATCATTCAGTTCCTATGATCACATTGAACTCATACAAGGAATGAAATATTAAGCTCAATATTAGATAATTGTCTAGCAAAACTAAACATATTAAAAATAAAAATAACCAGAAACTTCAACATTACACCAAAACACAGAAAATAAGTTTTAAACAAATATATTCAAAAATTTGAGAAAGCACAGGTATAGAAAGATCAAGCTTTACTACGATAAATATATAGATATATATATGCATGTGTGTATATTATAGCTAAATTTTTCTCAATGGTATTTGGTTTAAATAAATTCACTAATTGAGAAATTCCCCTTAATCCAGCTGCACTGCTATTTATCTTTCATGATATCTTCTATTCTTTATTTGGTTAAGATTATTCCCCCTTGCTATAATAGTAAAAGGCATGTCACTTCATGCTCTACTATTTTCCCCCCAAGAATTTAGCTTTTTATTTTAATACTACATTTCAAAACTTGAGATTTTTGTTGTATACAGTGTAAAATGCTACTGTAAAATCAATTTAAGCCAGATTATTTTTCAATTTTCTCATCACTTGTCAAGGAGGAAGTCTTTTTCTCCACCCCCAAAGTAGTTTATATTTTCAGGTTTATCAAACACCAAGTTATTGAATTCAAATATCCCACTGTTTCATTTTTATTTATTTATTTAATATCACCAAATAATCTTGATAATTTTTACTACTTTAAAATATAGTGTAAAGTCTAGAAGTGGTACTCTTTTCACTCCTATTTATTTTCCTACTTCATTCCTACCTACTTTTCAGACTTCTTATTGAGATCATGTGATCCTCAGAATGTACTTTTTTCCTTTTGTAATTGATTGAAAAAAAAACTTCAAACTTGGGGCAGCTAGGTGGTGCAGTGGATAGAGCACCAGCCCTTACGTCAGGAGGGCCTGAGTTCAAATCTGACCTCAGACATTTAACACTTCCTAGCTGTGTGACCCTGGTCAAGTCATTTAACCCCAATTGCCTCAGAAAAAAAACAAATAAACATTACAATTAGTAGAATCTTCTGGCTACATTGATCCAACCTAACCATGAGTAATGAATATTCTACTAATTAATTATTTAAGGATACTATTGAACATCTAAATGTATATCTAGTATTAGTAAAAAGTAACCTAGCTTATATAATGGCTATACTAATAGATAGTGTAAAGGTATCACAACTTCTATATGACTAAATATAAAAGCTTTTGTTAACAAAAATGAATTAAGTGGCTCACCTACCAAATTCTCATATCTATATATCTAAACAGCTTCACATGGAATCTTCTAAATTAAAAAAAAAAAAGAGGTCTTTTAAATAAAAATTTTAATGGGATTTAAATCCATTTGATGAAATTTTGAAAATGCAATACCTTATTAATGCACAGGAACAATTGATGTGCCATCAAAAAAGATGGAAACTTGCTAACAAAATTTAAATGCAGATCTTTGAACAATTGAGAGATACAATTAAAAAAGGAATACAGTAAAGGTTGAAATGGAACATTTCCCATGAAGCTGGGCATGGACTCTGGCCCCTTCTAGTGCAAAATATGAGTTGACCTCTTGCTAAAGAACATCTACGATCAGCAGCTCCTAATTATTCCTCAATTATTTCCTTGACTGGAAGTTGTAACAAAAAAGTATTGGCAACTAAGACAAGGTGAGTTGCCCTCCCCAGTAGACTGTAAGATTTGAGTATGTGGCAGACCAGAGGCAATGCTGCACATGAAGTCAGGAAGATGTTCCTTCAAATATTGCCTCAGACAATTAATAGCTGTATGACACTGGGCAAATCACTTACCCTCTGTGTGCTTCAATTTCTTCAACTATAAATTGGGAGTAACAATAATACTAACCTTCTAAGGTTGTTGTAAGGATCAAATGAGATAATATTTTAAACCTTAAAGCATTATATAAAACTTGTCCTTGTTGTTGGTGATGGTGGTGGTGGTGGTGGATTCATATTAAAGTTTTGCTTCTCTTTCTCTTTTGTGAGGCAGTTGTTTGGGACTATGCCAGCACATGGCAATTAGAACATGTGGTTATCTGGGTGAGCTTGATACTGAAGCTCAAGTTTCTAGCTATCTCTTGTTCAATTATTTCTTTCCCTGAATCCAGATTATTAAACATCAATCCTGGGAGATGTTGCCAGCTCTGCTGCTGAACCCAAGTTCAAGTTCCTTAGTTCCTACATTGGCAATGGCTCTCAGGGAAATTCTGGCTTCCTGATACTTACTATTGTAATGTTCAGAGATGGAGATGGGCATTGAAAGAATATTGAAACTGAAAACACTAAGAAAACCCAAGCCTAGTGCTGAATGGACAATACATTCAAATTCTATAAGTCCTTCAAAGGTAGTGATAGTCTGAGGGAAAACTGAAAGGTCTATATAGCAGTCCTACAAAAATGACTTGATCCTTCAGGGATAACATAAGAGAAAAAATGATTGCTTTACATTTTAACCATTTATTAATGTGCCCTTATAAGTCTTAGGTTTTAAGAAATTTTTTTGGAAAATATAAACAGTTCATTTACAGCTGATATCTATTTTATGCACAGAGTTCTTGTTCTTGAAAAAAACTTGTTATTTTAGGAAAACCCTAGGTATAACTTTGCTTATGCAAATTATCTCCAAAACATGGGAGTAGAAGTATAAAGGATCAGAGAAGGCAAGAAAAGATTGACAGCCCCTCTCTTTAGAACCAAGGAGTACATGAAGATAAACCTGAGTTCTGTATGGCCTAAAGAGAGGGACATTTTGGAGAAAGGTTACCCACCCTACACACACAAACACACACATACACACACACACACACACACACACCATACATGGTTAAAACAAGATCGTGATTTAGTATCTACTAATGAACTTCTTTTATTGGTTCTATGTAGCTCTGAAAGCTGTTATTAGCTCTGACAGTCATTAAAATCAAGTATCAAAATACACTGAACTTAAAACCACACCTTCAAATTTGATAAAGAATTAAAATGAAATTTTCAAAAAAAATAATAATAATGAAGTACTAAAAATATTAATAATATTTTAGTGAGAGAAAAAAGGTTTTTTTGTACAATGAATAAAGTAAAAATTATTTTTAATGTTCATTTCATGTTGAGACTTTTTAATTTTTTCATATTTTGTTATAAATGATACATTTATATAGTAATAAACTATGTAATGTGTGAATAACTATAGTTATACATGATAAAATATTTTTTACTAATAAAAGTACATGATCAAAAAAATTTGGAGCAAAAAGGATGGAATGTTGGGATGAGAGTCAAGAGGTTCAAGTTTTTTATCTTGGGCTACATGACTTTATGTGACTCAGGTAACTCCCTCAAACTTTGTCATAAGTTACAGAAGAAGGCAGGTACAGGGAATTTCCTATACTTAAAAAATTATAGGCCATTTGCTTAGCTGGAGAACTGATCCATTAATTACATTATATAATTATCTCATTTCTTTTTATGCAGGAATGGAAAGCTGCCTAGAAACAAACACAGAGAAAACAATTTACTTTTCCATTTAAGATGATAGCTATCAGACTAAAGTCACTCTAAAGATAAGTTAACTATAAAGTCTGTCAGAATAATGCATGAACAATTAAATTCTGCTTATCCCAAAAAATACTCCTCTTTTTTTAATGATATCTTTAGTGGCCAAGATATAAGTAATTATCAGTTATGTACATACTGAAAAGTCATTATCTTATTTTATGGCATGTTTTTTTTTTTTCCCTTCCTAGAAAATCTTTCAATAATAATTTTCCCAAGTACATTTCATCTTTATAGAAATTTTATTTAAGAACTATCTAACTACTTCTGTTTAACTAAAGAAGTACAAATATTCCATTGTTTTACTAAAGAGCAAACAGATCTCAGAAAATTAAAAAAATAAGTATTTAAAGTCAATTTTATGCATATCAGTAAAAAGATAGAACTGAAATAACCCTGAATTTAGAATCCAGTGGGAAAAGGAAAAGAAAAATTGAAGATATGATTTGCCTTCAAGTGCTTAGTAAATTATCTTTCTTTATTGGTCAATAAAGAGCAAAAGCTTCATTAAAATTGAGGGTCAAATTAAAACAAAATAAAGATATTCAGTCTAGTTCTCCTTTCTGGTACCTCAGTATATGTGAAATATGGAAGAAGATTTCTCCCCAATTTCTGGCTCCAAGAATTAGACTGATGAGGTCAACAAATAGAAGTATTTCTTAATTGTGGCTGTTTTCATTTTCATGGAATTCATGTCATCAGTCTTACATACAAGAAACTGGGGCAAGAAGGAAAATATAAGAGATTTTCTCCAACATTAAAGAGATTAAAGCAGCCAGGATCACATCTGTTTTAGCATATATGCATGCATTACTATTGAAATTTTTAAGATGAAAATAATTTTATTTAAAAATAATAAAGTTTATGTTATGTTCACTTTTTTCTTTTTTCCTGTTTTTTTCTCTCTCAGGGTTTTGTCCTGATTTTTCTCTCCCCACATGATTCATAAAGAAATGCATATTAAAAAAATGAATGTACATGTATAACCTATAAAAAAACACAAAAGAATAAAAATAAAATTACTGGTAGATTTAAAAACATGTACCTACATAAAGTGGCAATTAACTTGTTTATATTGTTTTTTGGAGAAAAAGCAAGCATAATAGGCCTTTAAAACTAAAGGCCAAAAAATAAAAAAATAAAACTAAAATAATCAGGATCTCTAAGTACTTGTAAATTTTATTCTTGCCTTTTATTTTTAATCACTTTATATTAATCATTCCTTTTATTCATCTTCTACCCTTTATCTGCCTATCTCCATATAAAAATTAATTATCCCATATAATAAAGAAAAATAGTTAAGAAAAACCAACTAACAGTGATTTATATCACTCAAATTTCTCCACTGATAAAAGATAAGCAAAATTGGTAATTATAATTAATTTAAGTTGGCTGCTTTTATTCTATAGTTTTCATTTAGATTATGGGAGATATTGGTAAATATATTTTTGTTTCATCAGCTAATGATCTTAAGATACACTTAAATTCAAGAAAACCCCTTGACAATAGATAATGCTTTTCAATTTTGTTTTCTATCAGGTTTTATTTTAGTATGATGGAAGATCAGAGAAACTAAAAAGATTTTTAATAATATATAATAATAATACAAAACCCCTTATACCTTGACATTGATTTCTTGGACCATAAATTAAGTGACTAAGAATGTTTGGGTTTTTGTACTGATAGTCTAAATTTCTGTATTGATAGTCTAAATTGACAGTCTAAATCTTTACTTAAAATACAATAGGGGAAATTCTTTTTGAAAGAAAATATTTATATAGGTATTAACAAATCTCTTTCTCTCTCTCTCTCTCTCTCTCTCTCTCTCTCTCTATATATATATATATATATATATATATACACACACACACACACATACACACACACATATATATTCTTTTTGTAGAATCACTACCATAAAATCCAAAAAAAATTATTCTTTTGTGCCAAAACACAAGATAAATTCAAATGTGGTATAAGATAAAGCAGTTGATACATCAGATTACAAAATAAAAGACACTACAAAGATAAAACTTGCTTCTATGATAAAGTAAAAACTAGTAGCAAAACCTTGACCAAATACTATCATTGCATATCAATTATTGTTATGTATTATTTTTTCTCTGTTATTCTTCAATTACTTAAGACCAATTTTAGGAAAGTGAATAAAAACTTTCTATTGGTGAAAAATCATGTCAGTTGTCATTTAATTATCACTTAGCATTTAGTTTAAATTGTGGCCTATATTCCTTTAAGATTCTTCAATGAACCTAAAAGTCAAACATCAGTTTATTTCAGGAAGGTTGACTAAATGGATATAAGAAGTCAGCAGAGATTAAATCAGAACAGAACCATTGATCAAGGATGCCTGGAATTCTTTGGAATACAAATAGTCTATCAAGGTTAATGAGGTTCAACTTGAGTTTAAAACAAGGGAATTAATGTTCTTGGTATATTCAGCACAGTTACTGATTTAAAGTCTTAGATAAATTTTCAAAGTTAAGTTATATAAATTCAAAGTTAAGTTTTACTTTTGCTTTCAGTTTTGATTAGTGTGAAATGATTGCTCAAATTTTATGTATTTGAGTCTAACCAAAACTATTATAATTATTAAAATATAAAAGTACTTTTAAAAATTTACAATCTTTCTAGAAATACATTACTTACTAACAAAACCACCCAATCACCCACAATATCTAATATATAAGTGCAACAGATAGAAAATATAATGTTTTTCAAATGAATCATTTTCTATTGCTTAATTCCTCAATAATTATTCAAATATGAACTAATCATTCATTAGCAAGGCAGTAAGCTGTTTTGTTTGGAATACAAAGATTAAATCAATTAGAACTTTTTAGTGCCTACTCATGCCGGACCCTACACTAAGATATATATGACATGATGCTATGGCAGAAAAATACAAACAAACCAAGGTCGCAGAATGCATTAAAAATTATGCAGCTTTCAAGAATAAAAATGCAGTAGTCTGTCTCCCTGCACCCTATCTTAATAAGATAATTTCTGAAGTCCTGTTTTCAGTTCCAGCCACCACATTTCAGGAAGGACATTGATAAAGACATTAGAAACAACTCTTTAATAGCTGGGGAAGATATTGACTGTCTGCCTGCCTCAATTACTTTGTAAAATGAGAACAAGAAAGCACCTACCTCCCAGAGTTGTTGTAAGAGTCAAACAAAATAATATACATAAAGCATTTTAAAAACCTTAAAGTTCCTTATAAATGTTACTGATCATATATAAACTACAGAACACTTAGCTTATATGGTGGGATTAATTGGTTGAAGATACAAAAAATATTTAGCCAAGGGAAGAGAAGATTTAGGAAAAGATATGATAGCTGTCATCAGATATCAAACTAAATTGTCACTAGAAGTAGCGATAAGATTTATCCTATTTAGCCATAGAACACACAATAGTAGGTAGAAGATGTAAGGAGTTCAATTCACGTTTCAGTAGACAATATGCTATTTCATGATCTCTTTCTGTTAAGTGATTTATACTATTTTAAAATTAGCTTGTAAAAAAAGAGATAGTGAGAGATAATAATCCCAGGTACTTTAAAAAAAATTTTTCTCATTTAAACTAAAAGGTGAGAGTTTAATAACTTGAGCACAAAGCTATCTAAAACAATTTCACAATGTCTGCAAACAATGCAGAATACATCAAAGCCCTCAATGAACTTGAAGTAAATCTAATCAATAAATTCTGACTAAAAGGAGTTGAGCAGAAACTAATCAAATCTTACAGTAAAAATGAATGATCCTCCTTCTAAATGTCACAGAAAAGTTCATTTTTCATCCTATCCAAAGAGGAAGACTCTTGAAAAGGATTATAAAAGTGCAATGCAAAATTTCCTACATCGATGTTAGAATTAACCATTCACAGTGTCTCTCTCTATTTGATATACATGATAAAAAAAAAAAAAAAAAAAGCATTAAAGCTCAACATCCAGTACCCTAAACCAAAATCTCCCATCATGATTCCAACACTTCTAATCCCTACAAATCAAAGGATAATTAAGCAAGGAGACAAAGAAAAAATCCAGGGTCAGTGAATAGGCAAAAGGTGACTGTGATTAGCAAATAAAAAAATCAAACAACAGCCAGCTCAATATTATTTTTTTAGCTCATTCCACAAGTAGAAAATCAAGTGACGCAATCCACTCAGAAAAAGAGAAAAGCAGCTCCTGATTCTAAACAGTGGGCAAAAGGATTTGTTTACTAACAGTTGGTTAGTAATATATATATATATATATATATATATATATATATATATATATATATATATTTTTAACTTTTTATTGACCGAACCCATGCAGGGTAATTTTTTACAGCATTATCCCTTGAACTCACTTCTGTTCCGATTTTTCCCCTCCCTCCCTTCACCCCTTCACCCAGATGGCAAGCAGTCCTTTACATGTTAAATAGGTTACAGTATATCCTAGATACAATATATGTGTACAGAACCGAACAGTTTTCTTATTGCACAGGGAAAATTGGATTCAGAAGGTATAAATAACCCGGGAAGAAAAACAAAAATGCAAGCAGTTTATATTCATTTCCCATGTTCCTTCTCTGGGTGTAGCTGCTTCTGTCCATCCTTGATCAATTGAAACTGAATTAGCTCTCTTTATCGAAGAGATACACTTCCTAGTTAGTAATATTTTTTATAAATTTTCTGCTTCAGGAAAAATAACTACATTTTTACAACACATTACTTTTCTTAACTATACAAAAGTTTGGTTTTTTTTTAAAGCAACCTACGATGATAATTTAAAATGCTATGAGTCTATCACTGATCTAAGCATATTTCTGATAAGCTATTTATTAAATACATTGGAATACATTATGTAAGGAACATAAATATTTCATATCTTTAAAATTCTAAACAAAATCCAAAAGATATTTTCTATAATTCCTTGACAACACAACTGAAAAATACAAACTCTAAGGATAACAAAATTTTTTTTTCCAGTTTCATAAAATTAACTACTTTCTGTACTTAATAAGTCCCAGTATATCTAACTGTTCATTTTCAATTGTGAAATCCCTCAGTATAACACTTCAATAAAATTATAGGGGGAATGTTAATATAAAAAATATATACTAAAAGGGGAACTAGGTGGCACAGTGGATAGAGCACCAGTCCTAGAGTCAGGAAGACCTGAGTTAAAATCTGCCCTCAAGACACTTGACACTTAGCAGCAACTGTGTGATGCTGAGCAAGTAACTTAATTGGTGTTAAAACTCACCAACTATAAATGAAGGAATAAATACTAGGCTAGATGGATGCTTCTCTGAATAGAGCATTTGATCTATCTTGATTATTCAATTATAACAAAAAAGGAAATAGTTTCAAATATATCTTCTCTTATTCTAATACTTTTTTATAATTACTGTATTTATCCTAGAAATAAAAGATTAATATAGGGTGTCCCAAAAGATTTAGGACAATTTTAAGCTTACTAGCTTTAAGTTATTAGGTTTAAATAGGTTAAAACTACACTATGATTTCTGGGATAGTCTGTATAATGGAATGTGTATTTCTCTAATCTAATTTATGATGGATCAGAATAAAACTACAAATTCAAGGATGCTTCTCAAACCCATCAGGTCCAAGTAGCTTTAGTGTGGAAAGATTTTGGTCTGAAAAAAAAGGCTAACATCACCCTTTCAAAGTAATTTCTCACCTGTCAACATTGTATTGACACACATCTAGTTTCTCAATGGAGGGGATCACTTAGATTTTCAAAGTGAAAAATAATTGCCATTGGAATAAGAACATTTAAATTAGGAAAAGAAGGAAAAAAAAAAAAAAAAGACTGGCTATGAATAGATGAAGAAGAGGAGGTTTTTGTGGATTGAGGACAAATTCAAATTTCCCAATTTTTTTTTCCGGTTCATCAGATAATTTTGTTGAATCCAACTGTGGTTTTAGAGATTTAATTTACAATTTTAGTCACCTCTGTTTGTTCTTCTAACTGCGCTTTTTCCTTGTCTTTTCTCTCAATGCATCGCTTCAATTCCTGTACCTCAGACATCATGACACTATGGTTCAACTTGGCTTTCAGCTCTGAGATCTGTTTCTCCATTTCTTGCTTCTCTGGATCAGACCTCTCAAGCCCTTTTAAAATAAGATAGAATTACATATGTAAGTAATATATACATACATAAATGTAATATTTATATAACATACAGATCCTTTATACACAGAAGAATATAGGAGCAATTATCATGCATCAAGAAGCATTTGTGAGGATTCACTGTGCCAACATATAAAGGTATATAAAAAAGCTGACAAATCCAGTTCTCAAAGGTATCTATAGACTATCAAGGCTATAAAACGTGGAATAAAACAAAATAAGATACTGAGTAGTAGTAGTAATAATAACAACTAACATTTTTTATAAAGTACTTTCTAAGGTGCTAAGCATCTTAGTAAGCATTTTGTAATTAGTATTTTATTTGATCCTCACAACAATCCTGGGAGATAGGTATTATTAATATCCCCATTACTTCACATAGAATCCTTTTCCAAAAACCCTAATAGGCTACTTAAGTATCCTAAAATGGAGGTAGCTACGTATTTCATTGGATAAAGTGCCAGGCCTGAAGTTAGAAAGATCTGATTTAAAATTTGGCCTCAGTTACTAGTTGTTTAATGCTAGCCAAGTTACTTAACCTGTTTGCCTCAGTTTGTAGATCTATAAAATGGGGATACTAATATAGCTATCTCCCACAGTTGTGAGAATCAAATAAAATAATAATTACAAAATGAATGCAATGAAGTAGCTCTTGTCTCTTCAAGAAATGCAATGAAAGAATATGTATATCCTTTATCAATCCAAAAGAGTTGCCCTGTGCTAGTGTATCTTAGTTTTCTACAGTGGCAGGACCCTTTAATTTAAATAAAACTTTAACAAAGTTCACACTAAAATTCTTTAAAATTAATATTCTTAATGTCTATTAATGACAATTTTAAATTAAATGATTGCAGTATTTTAGAATTTCTTACATTACAGTCTGAGAAACATTATATTATGCTAGTAAACTACCAAAGCTAAAATTTCTCCAAAGGGATTTCAAACAGCAAAATCCTATCTTCTAAATCTTACTTGTGGCTTTTGCCCATTCAGTTGAATGGGAACCTGCAACCTAACTATTCCATCCAAGACACTATTATGGAAGTTCAAATAATGAAAATTCTTTTTTGCAATATAAACAATAAACTGGTAATGTTAAATCTTTTATGACTTATATTTCTATAATCACTGATTTGCTAAGCCAGGAGTTTTACTGGAAATTACAACACAAAACAAGCAAATTTGATTTGACATTATTAAAATGTTAGGATTCTATGCTTTTAAAAAAAATTATGAGTGAAAGTTAAAAAAAAATTTAAAGTTGTTTTTCTTTTAAAAACTATTAAAAGACCATTTTTTTCCTAGCTTACTAGAACTACAGAAAGTAACTTGCAGCAACAATATGTAAATTTTGAAGTCTCTCATCTAACTGCTGTTAATGAGTTCTTTCTCTTCAACAAAATGACAGTTAACAACATACAGCTGTAGGGAAAAAAGAATTACATATATATGTATACATATACATATATACATATATAACTAAAAAAGGGACACAATGCAAAATGAAATCTATTTGAATTCTCATAATGAAATAAAGGCTAGCAAGATCTATTCATTTGTAAAATTACAAAACTCTATGAGATAGTCTCTAAGGTCTTTTCTAAGTCTGAAATCATATAGCATCTACAACTCTTTGGTTTAAACAAATTAGCTAGTTCAAAATCTGCCCTCTTCCAGTTATTCCATAGCAATGAATAAAGCCTTTTGTCAATAATCCTATCAGACACTATCCTTAATTAGTTAATTTCTGTTTTCTACACACAATAAAGACAGTAAATATCCCTCCTGTCATTCTGAGAAGTAGCTTGTAGCCCAGTCTGACTGAACAAAGAGGATGCATCTCTAAATTCTAGGATCTTCTCTCCATGGGGCAAAATAAATAAATAAAACTGAATTATAATGGAAGGGAGGGCTCCCCTGAGTTTTAGAGCCAAAAAATACTCATGAGAGATTATACCACTTTCCTGTATTAGAGTAGGTAGCATTATTATCAAAACAATACACAGACTAAGAAAACAGAAATAGTCTGGTAGCCTAACACATTATAAAATGCAGAATACCAAAGATCTTTTGCTGTATCACTTCACTTATACCTTACCAGAATAAAACAGACTCGTAGTCAATGAACACTGTAATTTAAATAGTTCTTTTATAAGCTCCAAAGAAGTAGCATGATTATTCATCTTCTTTACTTTGTAGCCTCTAATTCGTGTTTCTCTAAGATTGTTATGCCAAATTGATTTATAGGTATATAATATCACCAGAAGAATATGACTGGTTTTTCTGGTGATGTTAGTAGTATTGTTGTTGTTATCATTGTTGTCATTGGATATTTCAGAGAGACTCTGAAATTTTCCAAATGTAATTTGTCATTTGGGAAGAGGGGTCTTGCCAAGTTTTTTTGCAGTTACTTCATCTGCCTAACAAATGCTGATAAATACATAACCCACAATTAATTTCATAGGGAATTTTTTCTCTTATTATACTCACTACAAACAATGCAAAACAAAATGTCTGGTGTTCTTATGAATGATGTTTCATGTTGCCTTTTAATACAAAATAAAATCTATCCTGCCAAGTTTTTTATTGGCATCTTTTTATTGCCTCACATTTCCATACAGCTATGAAGTCTGCATGTCTTCTGAATTTACTGATAGGGAAAACATAAAAATCAAGGTGGTTCATTTCCTCCAACAATGTATCAATTCAATGATCAGCATATAAAGATCTCATATTTAGAATTCCAAAAATTCATTTTTATAGACTATCAAAAGACTGATTTGGGGCATTTTTGCCTCCTTTTCTGCCACTCCATCATAATCACTACTAGACTTGAGGTCATTTTGAATACTTCTTTGTTTCATGGAATACCACAGCTAAAAGAATTTTTCATAAAAGGACTAAATCATTGATGATGAAATTTCCTTTTTTTTTTTTTTGGTAAATGGATTTCAGACAGCTGACATGTAAATTACTGAAGATGAATCTCATTAAATTGTGTTCTTCACAGATATTTTGCTTTAATATTTTTAATAAATAAAGGTACTAAAATTTTTCCTGAAGAAAAGCTACTTTGGATTTCTTCAAGTTATTATAATCCCTTAGAGGAGTGGGGGAAATGGTTGGGAATGGGAGGCAAGAAGGAATGATAGAAAGAAAGCATTATAGAGTTCAAATCATTGAACAAAAAGATGAAGACTTGGTGATTGATTATTTATGCTACTTTTCTCAATCCCCTAATCCCCTAAACCAATAGAAAAGCTCAGAAATGGCAATCAACTTGGAGACCATTTAACTAAGGTTTCAAGAAACATTTGTGAATCATAATCTCCTGGGGAACCCAAGGCTTAAAACTGATAAGAGAATGAATGAATGAAATGAAAAAGCAGCTATGAAATTTACTCTGTACAAGTACTGTGGTAAGCATTGGGGATACTAAGAGAAAAAATAATTTCTGCTCTCAAGTAATTTACTTTCTAATAAAGAAGATAACATATTTAGGATAAAAAGGTACAGTTCTCAGGATGTAGTTAAAAGACAGATTATAATACCTTTTTTTGATAATGCTACATCCATTGATAAAACTACTTCGATTTCTAATGCAACATCATTTTGACTGTGTAAAGGACTTGATATCAAGAATTTGCTTTTCTGAGTCTTGATATTTGCTACTCCCAGGTCCATAAAAAGCAATAGTTAGCCTACATCTTTACAAACATTGCCACCCTACAGATGATTGCCACAACTGGACTAGAAATACTGCTATTCCCAAGAATATCTCCATTGGCATCTGCAGGGAAGAGGTGATTTAACTAATACATTTTGTGTCTTCTGTTTCTCCCTCATGGTTTCTTCTTGTTTCATCTAAGCTGAATTTTCTGCCCTGGAGGTGACAATCAGTAAGGTTGGCTGCAAGCATTTGGAGTGGTGATAACTCTCCCAGAACTACTAGACTTACCTACTTGTTGCTGGCAGTAGGGAGGAACTGAGAGTACCAAAAATAATCACTATAAAAGAACAAAGATTGTTTTTCAAAAAACATCTTTGATAGAAATGATTTTAAATGAGATTTTAAGTATACCTCGTCTAAATTTCCTGTCATCTTCATGCTCATTCTGTTGGTTTGTTTGTTGCCTAGAAATTTGTGGTGCTTGATAGGTCATGAGTTGAGCACGTAGATCTTCTATCTAAATATAGACAACAATAATAACAATAAGTTTAATTAAACTCAATAAGCAGAAAATAAATTTATTAAATTTATAAATTATTATCAACTCCATGAATATATCTACTTCTGTTCTATACTATCTACTTCAAAGAAATACATAGCCTCCTTTCTCAATATTCACTATGATCTCTTCTCTTCAGTCTTCTTACCATACCTGACTTCCTAGATCTTGCCAACATACAGATTGCCTTTCTTCTTCTTTGACAATCTATGTCCATCATACCACAAAAACTGATTTTTGGAAAGTCTTCTTTGATTTAACTTTACCTGTTCCTTCAATATTCATTCCCACATAAGACTTTTGTCTGTATTATAATGTTTATACGTTTTCCTCTTACTTTTGTAGATGTCCTAACTATCTATTTAGCTTATAAACACTTTGAATCCAAAGATTCTCTCTCCAATTGTGTGGCATAATAAAACAAGCAATTACTAAATTCAGATTTATGACAGACTCCATCATAGTCCATTTGCAATGTAGACTGCACTACAAATGATGTAGCAGAAAGAATACACTTGGGTTTCATTCCTGGCTCTGTAACTGTAAGATCTTGGATGAGTCACTTGATTTTTCTGACTCTCAATTCCATCATCTATAAAAAAAAGGAATGATAAATACTTTTTTTACCTAATTTATAGGATTATCAAGGGACATAAATGAGATAAAACAAGCAGACCAAATGACAAATCGTAATGTAAGAACTGCTTGCTAAAAATACAAATATTTACAAAAATGTGTATTATGTAGATGTATTATTTGTGCATATATAAATGTGTAATTTTGTAGTTATATATGTTATACACATATGAAACTATAAATAGATGTGTATAACCTTAGTTCGGTGTTCTCTTAGCTCCCCTCCTACTTGTCTAATCACTTTTTTTTCACCTCGTTTGTTTGTACTTCTTCCAAAATGCAATCTTTAGTCCAGACCAAGGCTATCTAAACAGATGAGCCAGGCCTAGTCTCTCTCCTTTGCTTCAGTCCCACTAGCATCACATGCCTAGCAAACATTCTGAATTTAAGATGATCTCAAATTCATCACATTCAAAACAGAAGTCAGCTTTCTCCATAAATCCACTCCTCTTCAATTCTTCTTTATTACAATTCATGGCACCATCACCATTTTAGCACCCAGATTTACAAATTTGGAATGTTATCTTCAAATCTTAGTAATAATTTAATAACAATAGCTAGAATTTATATAGCACTTTAGTGTTTAGCAAGTCCTTTCACAAATGCTCTCTCATTTGATTCTCACAACAACTTTATGAAGTAGCTGCTATTAAATTCCTTGTTTTACAGATGAGGAAAATGAGGCTGAAGAAAAGTAAATGGCTTGCCCAGGATTAAACAGCTGATAAACATAAGAGTTGGTATTTAAGTTCTCACCTTCTTGATTCAAAATCTAGCATTTCATCATCTGTGCCATATAATTGCCTCAGCACTTAATTATTCTCTTTGCATATCTATCTCTATCACTGTATCTCTCTATAGCTCTCTCTTTCTCTTTCTCTATCTTTCTCTATCTCTGTTTTTTTTCTCTATTTCTGCCTCTCTCTTTCCCTCTCTGTCTCTGACTTTTCTCCATTTCTTTACCAAGATGCCAAATCATCTCTTTCTCTTAAACATCTCTTGCATATGCAACCTTTCCACTCACAAAGTTACCATTAATCAACTCTTGCTGGACTTTATAATAATTGCTTCCTAGTACTTTTCCTGACCTGACACCCTCTCAACTTCAAGTACCTTCCTCAGAGCTGCCAAAGTGATTTTCCTAAAATGTAAGTATTACAATATCATACTCCCACTCAATAAATTCCACCAGCTCCCTATCATCTCTATGATCAAGTATAAATTCCTCCATTTTGCATTCAAAACTCTTCATAACCTCACTACAATTTACCTTTGCAACCTTATTATACATTTCTTCCTCCTGTGAATTCTATGGTCCAGTCACACTATCTTATTGTTTCTTACCTTTCACACTCTTCCATCTTCAGGCATTTGCAGCGCTATCCACCTTGCCTGAAATAATGCTCTCATCTCTACCTCTTACATTCTTACTTTTCTTTAAGATTCACCTCAAATATCCTCTTTTTATATAAGATTATTCCTGATTTCTACCCCAATCCCAGCTACCAGCTGACTCAAAAATTTCCTTATATCTATTTTGTAGATTCTGCAGTAGAACATAAAGTTCCATATGAGAGGGAATATTGTGCTTTGGTTTTTGGATTATCAATAAATAGAAGAGTGCTGGAACATAATAGGTGTTCTGTAGAGAACCAGAACTCTGGAGAAGTATACTTGAAACAAGGTGTTAACTCAGAGGAATCGATGAGGCAATGGTTATCTAGTTTACATATACTTAGTACTTGGCATGGTGATGTAATGGTTCTCTAAGTTCATACATGCCTAGTGTGCTGTAATGATATAATTGTAATAGAGCATATAAGGACCAACAAGGACTGGAAGAGAGGCATTCCATCTCCCACCTCCTGGTGGCTCTCCTGCCTTCTGCATTCCTCCACTAAGATGAAGGCCCATCTGAAGGTTCCCCCAGAAAGCTAGCCCAGTCACAAGTGAAGGAGACAGACTATGAAGGAGATAATAAAAACTTTGGACTTTATCCCTGACTATTCTTGTGGTGATTATTCTGCTGAAACTAGGGCTCATTCAAAAGACCTCCAGAAAGCTAGTCAAACAGTCTATTTTTGGTGCCCAAACATGGACTAAGGACCTACACTCAACTGACATAATTGATCGCAAGCCCAGTGAAGAAGTCCCTGTGAGATCCTGTGACCCGGAAATCGGGTAAGTACAAAAATAGACAAAATAGATCAGGAAACTTTGATAAGGGCTACACTAGTTACTTTCATTTCTCAGCTGAAATGGGGCAAAAACTCAGAAAATAACTTTCCCCATCCCAAGGGAAGTATGTAGAAAGCATAGTTAAGCTAATAAAAAACCAAGGTTTGAGTGTAACTTGGAAGCAGATCACTGAATTCAATTTAAGTTTATAATTTCTTGTGAGGTAGCACTGGTTCCATAAGGTTTTTGCATCACAGAAAAATCAATGGATATTTTATACACTGTCTACCATGACAAAATCTGTACTGTCAGGCATGTTGTCAAGATTTAACAATCCTCTTCTACAATAATGACATCTGGCATCCATGTCTACCAAACATTGTGTAATACACACAGACGTATCTCAAAACATAGTACAGTATAATTACCGTTTGTATTAAACACAGACAGAAAGGATATTAGAAAAGCATATTTCTTATCCAATTAAATTAACACAGCTATGTAAAGATATTAGGTTTTAAATATAAAAAAAGAGTCCAATGCTCATTTTGAAAAAAAAAAATTGGCTAGAAAATGTGATGTTTAAAAATTAAGACATCTCTCCTTAAAAAGATAGCAAGCAACCCCTGAAAAAGGTAAGTTCAACACAATAATGCATTCAAAAAGTTACCCCAACCTACAAATGTCTATTTTATACCTTTTACTTTCTCCTTCACTTTTCACTGCTCCTAGGAAAGTTCATTGAATAGATCTAGTCTACTTTTACATTTTCCATCCCAAGAAAAAAATATAAAGTAGAAATGTGAAGGTACACAAAGACACATTGTCACAGGGTGAATCTATGTCTTTTACCAGCTTATTCTGAATTTTCTAAATCTATTAAATGTTTATATATGCTAATACATTCAAGAGGGGTAAAAAAGTCTAAGAATATGAAGTGAGCTTCTTTATTCACCTAATTTAAAGGACTTAATAGTACACAGAGACTCAATTTAGTTTAATATAAAAGATTTTTATAACTTTATAAATTTACCTGAAGCAAAAGTGATTCTCGACTGCTTTCTGACTGTGCCAACAGCCTTCGGGATGTTTCCAATTCCTGCTCAACCTAAAGTTTCAATATCAGATAAAAAAGAAATTTGAAGGTTCAGTGTAACTACAAGGAACTAAGTCACAGTTGACATAGTATAAGAGATTAGGGAAGAAAAACCTGGGGGCAAACCTTTCAGTAGATGTCCTAAACTTAGAGGTACGAACAAATTATTTGTAAGAAATATAAATTGCTTACTAAAAACCTTCAATTTAAGATTTTTTTAAAAATTTAATCACATGAAACAGCATTAGAATAAAGGCTGATATAACTAACCTACTTAATATGTATTTTCTTTAATCTCCTTTCTTTGCAATATAATAATCATAAAAAGTAGCTAACCCAAAATCTAAGTTCAAAATAAAAATGCTCCTGTTTTCAGATTTTCTTAGCAATATAACCCACATATTTATAGACATAACCCAGAGCACTGAGATAATACCATGAAAGCAACTGAACTTTTAAGAACAGAAAATTTACCAAGTAAGAAACGTCATACTCTTTCAAACTAAGAAATTTAGTAGGTAATAGGAATAGATATGTTCCCTCAATAACTACAATCAACTCCAGTATAATGAAAGCTCCTTAAGGATATGAACTGCTTTTAAAAAAATTTTTCCTTTATATATCTCTAGAGTCCAGGAATAGTATCCTGAATATAATAGGCCCTTAATTCCTGTTGTTGGAATTAAATATGTAGTGCTTTTAATCTTTCCTGAGAATTTTTGCCTTATTTTCACAATTATATGACCTTTTTGTATACTTTAAAAATGTACATGAAACACCCAAATTTTCAAATAATCATTTCTATATCTGTGGCACAGTCATTCTTTAATGTTTTCCCATCCACTATACAATAGTAATGTTTACTTCAACAACAAAAAAGACAAGAGCATCAGCCACAGATAACCAGGAAATAAGTACATCTTCTCTAAGATCACCTTGGCAGACTATGGCAACTCTTCAAACTAGAAACGTTCTAACCAGGTGAATCCAATCAACATCAGCATATAAATAAGAGCTGTGCTTTTTTCCAGCCAATGATCTTAGCACATAGGTTTTAAGTTACTCAACAGATAATCTCTCAGCACAATTATCATTCTTCAAAGATTAAAAAGGTTTTAAAATTCTTACTTGAATCTTTTCACTTTCAGATTGTCTTAATTTGGTTTTCATCAATCCCTCATTTTCACTAGCTTTAGCATCCTGTTTCCTCAGAGCCTGGAATTAAAGAAAAAAAAATATGAATATTTATCAGTATGGTTCTATATACATTCAAGCATTAAAGTCATTAGTATTTACTAAGAATAGGCATCAATGATTAGGAATTTGTGTTAAACACAATCTGTAAATACAATCTGTACACTGTTATACACTAAGCAGTGAGTAATTTTCTTTTAATTCCTAAAGATTTGGTCATCAGAAACAATCTTTTCTGATAGGAATCTTTATCATTTATTTTTCTTTTTTGTAAATTATCACAATGTAGTTATACATTCAATGAATACAGAACTAACTGTAAACTGTAAACTGAACTAAGCTTAAACACTGCTTAAATAATCAAAATAAAATGTTATACTATCTTTTCTTGCAAGCAATTTAGACATAATTTCAAAAGATTTCAAGGGTGAATACTATTCACAACTCTTATAGCCTTAGTGCACTTTCAATAGATACAACGAAACATACATACCTATACATACATAACATATACATATCATACATGCATAATAATGTGTGTTTATACTATAGCCTCCTATGAAAATGTCATATCTAAATAGTAAATCATCAATAGTAGCTAGTATTATATTTTGCATATAACTGGTACATAACGGTTATTATTAATTAATATTAATGACAGAAAATACTAAGCCAACTTCCTGGTGAAGTCCTTTTCCAAATTTAATTAGGATGGTCCTCAGTCAATGGGTAATTGTTATGAGCCAGAACTTGAAACAAGGTGTTAACTCAATAGAGTTGATAGAAACAATGTTTAGGTAATTGGTTCACACATTAGAGTCCATACCTTTAAGGGAGTTTACACATTAGAGCTCACACATTAGAGTTCACAAGTTTGGGAGATTCACAAGTCAGTATTCAATATGAGACAAGTTTATACCTCCCACAATCCCACTCTCTCAGAGGAGGAGTCAACCTTTGGGTTCACACCTTTAAGAAAAGCTCTCAGTCTCAGCAAGATTCAGTTGGAGACACTGAGAGCCACAAGTCAGTGAAGATTCGATTAGAGAGATTGAAACCCAGAAGTAAGTCCATTGAAGGGATTGAGAAGCCAGGAGTCGGAGTTGAGCTAGAGGCAGAAGCTGGCAGAAGCAAAAGACTAGCAACGAGAGTTCTTGGAACCAAAGAAAACTAACTGGGCTATTTTGGAAGAGACAATAAAAGGTTTGAACTTTCATCAGCTGGCTGCATTTGAGGTGATTATTACTTTGAACCGAAACTAAGGCTGCCTCCAGAAAACCTCCCCAAGAAACCTGCTCCCAGAGAGAACTATTATAATTTAGAAAAGAAGAGAACACCACAGGTAATGAATGAGTGCAAACATACATGGACTAGGAAAATCTCTTTTATGGTATATTCCAGAGAACCTGTATTCTATCAACATAGCCATCAAGAACCTATGTCACTTACATGCCATAATGAAGCACTTAAAATGTTTCTAGTATTTAAATAATACTCAACAAATGTTTGCTACTGACACTGAAATATCAGCACAATATAATAAATATATCACATATTTCATTTTTTTCATACTTCAGTCTGAAATCTTCACAAATTGAAAAAAAAATTCTCTCAATATCTCTTCTCCTTCCTCCTTTTCTCTCTCTCTCTCTCTTACTCTTTCTCTCTCTGTACATATGTGCATGCATACACACACACACACACACACACATTTTCCTTCTGGATTTATATCAATGAAAGAAAATTATAGGAGCACATATTGAGAACTAATAAGGATTGTCAAGATCAAAAAATCCAATTCCTTCATTTTACACTTGAGGGTCTGAGAGATTAAGGAAAATAAAGAGGTCAATTTTCTTGTTCTTTTTCAGTCATGACTATTCTTCATGACACCATTTGGGGTTCCCTTGGCAAAGATACGGGAGTGGTTTGCCATTTCCTTCTCCAGCTCATTTAAAAGTGAGGAAACTAAGGAGAGCAGGGTTAAGTGACTTGCCCACATAGCTAGTAAGTATCTGAGATAAAATTTGAACTTGGGAAGATGTCTTCCTGATTTCAGGCCCAACACTCTATCCACTGTGTGACTTAAAAGATAAATAAAATAAAAAGGGCTTTTTTTCAAAAGAGAAATACTAAAAAAAATTAGCATTTTTATTGACAGAATATATGTGCATGAGTAATTTTTCAACATTGTCCCTTGCAATCACTTCTGTTCCAACTTTTCCCTTTTTTCCCTCCACTCCCTCCCCTAGATGGCAGGCAGTCTCATACATGCTAAACATGTTAAAGTATATCTTAAATACAATATATGTGTACATGTTTATATAGTTCTCTTGTTGCACAAGAAAAATCGGATTTAGAAAGGTAAAAATAATCTGAGAAGAAAAACCACAATACAAGCAATCCACATTCATTTCCCAGTGTTCTTTCTCTGGGTGTAGCTGGTTCTGTTCATCACTGATCAATTGGAACCAAATTAGATCTTCTCTTTGTCAAAGATATCCATTTCAATCAGAATACACCGTCATACAGTATTGTTGTTGAAGTATATAACAATCTCCTGGTTCTGCTCATTTCACTTAGCATCAATTCATATAAGTCTCTCCAAGCTTCTCTGTATTCATCCCGCTGGTCATTCCTTACAGAACAACCAATATTCCATAACATTCATATGCCACAACTTACTCAGCCATTTTCCAATTGATGGACATCCATTCAATTTCTAGTTTCTAGCCACTATGAAAAAGGCTGCCACAAACATTTTTTGTACATACAGGTAAAAAAATTAGTATTTGAAACAATCTTTCAAAATATCAAAACAAGCATTCTCTTCATGCAAGAAAAATGCCTGACAATTTTGGAATGCATAATTATTGATGTTCATTTTGTAGAGATTTTATACATGAAAAAATATATATATATTATTAAGAGAATTGTTAGTATATTTACGTAAGCTTTTTTAAAGCTTTCAAAATTGTTCAAATGGTTATGAGATTCTTTTACTGTTTAGAATTTGTTCATTTTGAAAGACTTACAACTGCACCTACCATGTTCCATTCATTTTGCATTATAATTTCTTGTCCCATAATCCTGTAGCCTGCAAACTTCTCATAAAATTATTGCCCTTTCCAAACATCATCATACTTTTCCAAAACATAACTCATTTTATCTTTTTCTAATTTTCATTTTGAAGGGTAATTAAATATGCAACAATATTTATAGTGTTAATAAATACCATTTCAGATACTTTCCACTTCATATTAGTGTTTGTTCTTTCCTTTTACAGAGCTGAATTAGTAATATTTGTTATTTTATCAGACTGCCGGACTTCCGGTTAAGATGGCGGAGAGGAGGCTCACAGCTGCATAAGCTCCAGGCTTTCTCTCACTATCCATTTCATTACAAGCCTCTGAATCAATGCTTGACTGAAAAAAACCCACATATAGTTACCAAGAGAAGCCATCCTTGAGATCCGCCAAGAAAGGTCTGTCTTTACTGGAGGGCTGGGGCGGTTTTAGATCGGGCACAGGCGGCGGGCAGCGGCAGTGAGAGCACGGGAGCAGACTGGAGAGGGGGTGGGGAGTGATCGTAGCCATCTCTGCGGGGAGAGCTTCGCTACAGCTTTGGATACTTTGCTCCAGCAGCAAGTCAGCAGCCCAGCAGAGAAGCTAAAAACACCGGGGCTGAAGAATACAACCCCAAACAGCTGGAGTCTCTCAGGACCTGGCCGCCCCCCCCTTCTCCCCCCCTCAGTGACTCAGCACGCTCTGGGATCTCAGAGCGCAGGCGCAGCACAGTCCTGCTAGTGCCTCACTGCTGCCCCCTGCAGTCTGTAGAGGAAGCTCGATAACACACCCAGCCCCCCCCCAAAGAAAGACTCCAGTTTTTTCTGTTTTTCTTTGGTAGTTTGTCTCTGATTAATAGACAGAATGAGCAAGAAGCTGAAGAGGACTTTAACCCTTGACAGCTTCTACACAGATAGAGAACAGACTCTAAATCCTGAGGAGACTAAAAACAGGCAGTCCCCAGGTGAATCCCCAAAGGAGGAGATCGTCTGTTCCTCAGCACAGATGAACCTCATAGAAGTGATTAAAAAGGCTCTCACAAGGGAGCTAGAAGAAAAATGGGGAAAGCAGAGTGAGGCTTGGCAAAAGGAGAGGGAAGCTTGGGAAAAGGAGAGGGAGGCTTGGCAAAAGAGCCTGGAGAAAGTTAAAGAGAGAGTGGATAAAGAAGTAAAATCCTTGAAAAATAGGATTGGTGAACTGGAAAACAAAATTGGCGAAATGGAAAAAAATTCCACAGAACAAAAGAACTCAATTGGACAATTAGAAAAAGATTTTAAAAAAGTGAGTGAAGAGAATACTTCACTGAAAATCAGACTTGAACAAGTGGAATTGAATGACTCGAGGAGACAAGAAGAATCAGTCAAGCAAATCCAAAAAAATCAAACAATGGAGAAAAATGTGAAATACCTTCTGGGGAAGACAACAGACCTGGAAAACAGATCCAGGAGAGACAATCTGAGAATCATTGGACTCCCAGAAAAACATGATGAAAAAAAGAGCCTGGACACTATTTTCCAGGAAATTATCAAAGAGAACTGCCCAGAAGTCATAGGAACAGAGGAAAAAATAAACATTGAAAGGATTCATCGATCACCCACTGAAAGGGATCCTAAAATCAAAACACCAAGGAATATAGTGGCCAAATGCCAGAACCCTCAGATGAAGGAAAAAATATTGCAAGCGGCTAGAAAAACCCAATTCAAGTATCAAGGAGCCACAATAAGGATCACCCAGGATCTGGCAGCATCCACATTAAAAGATCGAAGGGCCTGGAATATGATATTCCGAAAGGCTAAGGAACTTGGTATGCAACCAAAAACAACTTACCCAGCGAGAATGACCATCTTTTTCCAGGGAAGAAGATGGACATTCAACGAAGTAAGCGAATTTCATCTATTTCTGATAAAAAAACCAGAACTTAACAAAAAGTTTGATCTACAAATATAGAACTCAAGAGAAATCTAAAAAGGTAAAGATTAATCTATATTTTGACTATATAGATGTATAAAGAATACATGTATACCTTGTTCTAGAAATTGATGTGGAAAGGACATTGTATCAGAAAAAGGGTAAAGTGGGGGCAGTACATCTCATGAAGAGGCATAGGAAACCTATTATATCTGAGAGAAAGAATGGAGGGGGATGAATATAGTGGGTATCTTACTGCCTTCAGAATTGGCTTTAAGTGAAAAATCTTAAGACATATTCAATCTATGGTAAAACTTCTCCCACCTCATTGAAAAGTGAGAAGGGAAAAGTGAAAAGGGAAGGAATAAGCTAAGCGGAAGGGAATACGGGAACTGGGAGGGAAAGGGGTAAGATAGGGGGAGGAACTCTAAGGCGGGGGGAGGGATACTAAAAAGGGAGGGCTGTGAGAAGCAAGTGGTGCTCACAAGCTTAATACTGGGAAGGGGGGGAAAGGGGAAAGAAGGGAGAAAAGCATAAACCGGGGTTAACAAGATGGCAAGTAATACAGAATTAGTCATTCTAACCATAAATGTGAATGGGGTAAACTCCCCCATAAAGAGGAAGCAGTTAGCAGAATGGATTAAAAGCCAGAATCCTACAATATGTTGTTTACAGGAAACACACCTGAAGCGGGGAGATACATGCAGGTTAAAGGTAAAAGGTTGGAGCAAAATCTACTATGCTTCAGGTGAAGTCAAAAAAGCAGGGGTAGCCATCCTGATCTCAGATCAAGCTAAAGCAAAAATTGACCTAATTAAAAGAGATAAGGAAGGACACTATATCTTGCTAAAGGGTAGCATGGATAATGAAGCACTATCTATATTAAACATATATGCACCAAGTGGGGTAGCATCTAAATTCTTAAAAGAGAAACTAAGAGAGCTGCAAGAAGAAATAGACAGTAAAACTATAATAGTGGGAGATCTCAACCTTGCACTCTCAGAATTAGATAAATCAAACCACAAAATAAATAAGAAAGAAGTCAAAGAGGTAAATAGAATACTAGAAAAGTTAGATATGATACATCTCTGGAGAAAATGTAATGGAGACAGAAAGGAATACACTTTCTTTTCAGCAGTTCATGGAACCTATACAAAAATTGACCATGTATTAGGACATAAAAACCTCAAACTCAAATGCAGTAAGGCAGAAATAGTAAATGCATCCTTTTCAGACCACGATGCAATGAAAATTACATTCAACAAAAAACCAGGGGGAAGTAGACCAAAAAATAATTGGAAACTAAATAATCTCATACTAAAGAATGATTGGGTGAAACAGCAAATCATAGACATAATTAATAATTTCACCCAAGAAAATGATAATAATGAGACATCATACCAAAATGTATGGGATGCAGCCAAAGCGGTAATAAGGGGAAATTTCATATCTCTAGAGGCCTATTTGTATAAAATAGAGAAAGAGAAGATCAATGAATTGGGTTTGCAATTAAAAATGCTAGAAAAGGAACAAATTAAAAACTCCCAGTCAAACACTAAACTTGAAATTCTAAAAATAAAAGGTGAGATCAATAAAATTGAAAGTAAAAAAACTATTGAATTGATTAATAAAACTAAGAGTTGGTTCTATGAAAAAACCAACAAAATAGACAAACCCTTAGTAAATCTGATTAAAAAAAGGAAAGAGGAAAATCAAATTGTTAGTCTTAAAAATGAAAAGGGAGAACTCGCCACTAACGAAGAGGAAATTAGAGCAATAATTAGGAGTTACTTTGCCCAACTTTATGCCAATAAATTCGACAACTTAAATGAAATAGAAAAATACCTCCAAAAATATAGCTTGCCCAAACTAACAGAGGAAGAAGTAAATATCCTAAACAGTCCCATCTCAGAAAAAGAAATAGAACAAACTATCAATCAACTCCCTAAGAAAAAATCCCCAGGACCAGATGGATTTACATGTGAATTCTACCAAACATTTAAAGAACAATTAATTCCAATGTTATATAAACTATTTGAAAAAATAGGGACTGAAGGAGTCCTACCAAACTCCTTTTATGACACAGACATGGTACTGATACCTAAACCAGGTAGGCTGAAAACAGAGAAAGAAAATTATAGACCAATCTCCCTAATGAATATTGATGCTAAAATCTTAAATAAAATATTAGCAAAAAGATTACAGAAAATCATCACCAGGATAATACACTATGACCAAGTAGGATTTATACCAGGAATGCAGGGCTGGTTCAATATTAGGAAAACTATTAGCATAATTGACTATATCAATAACCAAACAAACAAAAACCATATGATCATCTCAATAGATGCAGAAAAAGCATTTGATAAAATCCAACATCCATTCCTAATAAAAACACTTGAGAGCATAGGAATAAATGGACTTTTCCTTAAAATAGTCAGGAGCATATATTTAAAACCATCAGTACGCATCATATGCAATGGGGAAAAACTGGAACCTTTCTCAGTAAGATCTGGAGTGAAGCAAGGTTGCCCACTATCACCATTATTATTTAATATCGTATTAGAAACACTAGCCTCGGCAATAAGAGTCGAGAAAGAAATTAAAGGAATTAGAGTAGGCAATGAGGAAACCAAACTATCACTCTTTGCAGATGATATGATGGTATACCTAGAGAACCCCAGAGATTCTACTAAAAAGCTATTGGAAATAATTCATAATTTTAGCAAAGTAGCTGGCTACAAAATAAATCCCCATAAATCCTCAGCATTTTTATACATCACCAACAAAACCCAACAGCAAGAGATACAAAGAGAAATTCCATTCAGAATAACTGTTGATACCATAAAATATTTGGGAATCTATCTACCAAAGGAAAGTCAGGAATTATATGAGCAAAATTATAAAAAAGTCTCCACACAAATAAAGTCAGACTTAAATAATTGGAAAAATATTAAGTGCTCTTGGATCGGCCGAGCGAACATAATAAAGATGACAATACTCCCTAAACTAATCTATTTATTTAGTGCTATACCAATCAGACTTCCAGGAAAATATTTTATTGATCTAGAAAAAATAACAACAAAATTCATATGGAACAATAAAAAGTCGAGAATCTCAAGGGAATTAATGAAAAAAAAAAATCAAATGAAGGTGGCCTAGCTGTACCTGATCTAAAATTATATTATAAAGCAGCAGTCACCAAAACCATTTGGTATTGGCTAAGAAATAGATTAGTGGATCAGTGGAAAAGGCTAGGCTCACAAGACAGAATAGTCAATTATAGCAATCTAGTGTTTGACAAACCCAAAGCCCCTAACTTCTGGGAAAAGAATTCATTATTTGATAAAAACTGCTGTGTTTCTATTGGGCTTATATCCCAAAGAAATACTAAAGAAGGGAAAGGGACCTGTATGTGCCAAAATGTTTGTAGCAGCCCTGTTTGTAGTGGCTAGAAACTGGAAAATGAATGGATGCCCATCAATTGGAGAATGGCTGGGTAAATTGTGGTATATGAATGTTATGGAATATTATTGTTCTGTAAGAAATGACCAGCAGGATGAATACAGAGAGGACTGGCGAGACTTACATGAACTGATGCTAAGTGAAATGAGCAGAACCAGGAGATCATTATACACTTCGACAACGATATTGTATGAGGACATATTTTGATGGAAGTGGATTTCTTTGACAAAGAGACCTGAGTTTCAATTGCTAAATGACGGACAAAAGCAGCTACACCCAAAGAAAGAACACTGGGAAACGAATGTAAACTATCTGCATTTTTGTTTTTCTTCCCGGATTATTTATACCTTCTGAATCCAATTGTCCCTATGCAACAAGAGAACTGTTCGGTTCTGCAAACATATATTGTATCTAGGATATACTGCAACATATCCAACATATAAAGGACTGCTTGCCATCTAGGGGAGGGGGTGGAGGGAGGGAGGGAAAAAAAAAATCGGAACAGAAACGAGTGTCAATATAATGTAATTATTAAATAAAAAATTTAAAAAAAAATAAAAAAATAAAAAAAAGATAAAAACTGCTGGGATAATTGGAAATTAGTATGGCAGAAATTAGGCATGGACCCACACTTAACACCATATACCAAGATAAGATCAAAATGGGTCTATGACCTAGGCATAAAGAACGAGATTATAAATAAATTAGAGGAACATAGAATAGTTTATCTCTCAGACTTGTGGAGGAGAAATAAATTTGTGACCAAAGATGAACTAGAGACCATTACTGATCACAAAATAGAAAATTTCGATTACATCAAATTAAAAAGCCTTTGTACAAATAAAACTAATGCAAACAAGATTAGAAGGGAAGCAACAAACTGGGAAAACATTTTCACAGTTAAAGGTTCTGATAAAGGCCTCATTTCCAAAATATATAGAGAACTGACTCAAATTTATAAGAAATCAAGCCATTCTCCAATTGATAAATGGTCAAAGGATATGAACAGACAATTTTCAGAGGATGAAATTGAAACTATTACCACTCATATGAAAGAGTGTTCCAAATCATTATTGATCAGAGAAATGCAAATTAAGACAACTCTGAGATACCACTACATACCTGTCAGATTGGCTAAGATGACAGGAAAAAATAATGATGAATGTTGGAGGGGATGCGGGAAAACTGGGACACTATTGCATTGTTGGTGGAGTTGTGAACGAATCCAACCATTCTGGAGAGCAATCTGGAATTATGCCCAAAAAATTATCAAATTGTGCATACCCTTTGATCCAGCAGTGTTTCTATTGGGCTTATATCCCAAAGAAATACTAAAGAAGGGAAAGGGACCTGTATGTGCCAAAATGTTTGTAGCAGCCCTGTTTGTAGTGGCTAGAAACTGGAAAATGAATGGATGCCCATCAATTGAAGAATGGCTGGGTAAATTATGGTATATGAATGTTATGGAATATTATTGTTCTGTAAGAAATGACCAGCAGGATGAATACAGAGAGGACTGGCGAGACTTACATGAACTGATGCTAAGTGAAATGAGCAGAACCAGGAGATCATTATACACTTCGACAACGATATTGTATGAGGACATATTTTGATGGAAGAGGATTTCTTTGACAAAGAGACCTGAGTTTCAATTGATAAATGACGGACAAAAGCAGCTACACCCAAAGAAAGAACACTGGGAAACGAATGTGAACTATCTGCATTTTTGTTTTTCTTCCCGGGTTATTTATACCTTCTGAATCCAATTGTCCCTATGCAACAAGAGAACTGTTCGGTTCTGCAAACATATATTGTATCTAGGATATACTGCAACATATCCAACATATAAAGGACTGCTTGCCATCTAGGGGAGGGGGTGGAGGGAGGGAGGGAAAAAAATTGGAACAGAAACGAGTGTCAATATAAAGTAATTATTAAATAAAAATTTAAAAAAAAAATTAAAAAAAAAATTTTATCAGACTGCCAGTACTTTTCTAATAATAAGGTAGATTCAAAGGACATAGTGATTGGTTGTTGCTAAGTTAATGTCATTGTCATCTATATTGTTATTTGTCCTTCATTTTTGAAGAGAAACAATGATGCCTTAATTTGAACATGAGTTGTATTTAAATGAGATAGAGTTGCACAAAGTTGTCACTCATTCTTTCTCCCAGGGAATGGCTCATCATGATTAGGTGGATAACCTTGGAATCTCTGATGTCTGGACAAGCTCTAAGTACTATACAGTGTCTGCTTCAGCCAACTTTATGGCAATTAGAACAAATTGTTCTCAACTGCCTCTTCTACCAAGGGAAGTTTTTACATTTTTAGAGTAGAAAACCTAAGTTTGAGGCCTGCCTGCCAAGGCAGTGGCCACTGCACATACTACAGTTTCAATGAGCCACAGGTAAGAGTTAAGTGAGAAACAGACACCAAAGCTGAAGGAGTAATCCTGAAAAGAGCTTCACAAGCCCCCACACCAGAGGTGTTAGCCCTTCCTGAACACCATACAAGCATTCCCCTTTAAAAGTCTTAGAGAGATTCTAATGGTTCTTATAATACAAAAAATGTTATGGCATTACTACCCACTCTGTAGCATCTAATTACTCACACAACAAATATAATAAGAAATCACAGTGTTGAAAAGAGTTCTCTGATCTTCTCTTCCTTTAACTCATAAAAAAAAATAAACTCAATAACCCTGTACTTCATGAGTCCAATAATATAAACTGTTAGAATCCTAGTGTTAACTCAATGGAATTGAAAGAAACAATGCTTATTGCTTCACACATTAGAGTGAATCTTTACAAGGTGTTAGTTAAGTCACTAAAATTGATAGAAACAATGCTCACACCTTTAAGAGAGCTTACACATTGGCTCACACATTGGAGTTTACAAAGTTGGGAGATATCCAAGTTCCAAGTTTACACCTCCCATAATCCCACTCTAGGAGAAGGAGTCAACCTTTGAGTTTACACCTCTAAAAGAGCATAAAAGGAGCTGAGTCAGTGGAATCAGTCAGTTGAAAAAGATTCAAAGCCAGAAGTAAATGAGTTTGGAAGATTGACAAGCTAGAGACTCAGTCAGGCAGAACGAAGGATTCGGAGGAGTAGAACCAAGACTCAGAGAGAGTTGGAGGCGCAAAGGACAAGCTGCAAGAGCTCTTGGAACCAAGCAGAGAGATAGACCCCTAAGAAAACTAACCAGGCTATTTTGGAAGAGACAATAAAAGACTGTACTTAAATCCCTGGCTGCGTTTGAGGTGATGATTACTTGGAACTGAAACTAAGGCTGCCTTAAGAAACCTCCCCAAGAAACTTGATCCCAGAGAGAACCATCATATATATTATAAAAAAGAGAACACTACAATAAACTGCCCAGTCAAGGGCATCCTATTTGATAGGAACCATTAGGAAAACTAGAAAGCAATCCAACCCCCTTCCCTCCCCCGCCCCCCAAAAAAAAAAGTTTAGACAGTATACTGCAAGAAGTTCTTTTATGTCCCCATTGGACAATGGAATTAGTCCCATCATCTTACTGATGAATATTCTTCTCCAATATATAAAAGCACTTAAAAATTAGAGGAAAGTAGAGATGACACTGTCTCCTAATCTAACTAATAATTTGACAACTCAGACTAATACTTTCTAATCAAAAATAATGAAAACCAAAAACAAATATAAAACATAATTTTGATGATATCAATTTTGTTTTTTTTCTAATGTAGGAAAAAAATCAATGCAACTATGTTAAGACGAAAAACCACAAATTGGAAAACAAATCAGCAAACACAAACATACTGAGCACCTTCAATGTTCCAACCATTGTGATAGGGAGTCTAAGATACAAATCTTTAGGAGATGAAATATGGTCATCTACTCAAGAAACATATTAAAATGGGAAAACATAACATGTCCTTAGATATTTTTTAAATGCAAGTAATATACATTTTAAAAAGCAAAATGATTTGGGACTGGTTGTGGAGTGAAAATGGGGAAGAGAACAAGTAAGGAGTAAAGGGCTCTTAAAAGACATGGCATTTTAGCTCAGCCTTGAGGTAAATCAGAGTTTTGAAGAGGTAGATATGGAAGTGGAAGATCATGCCTAGCATGGGGGACATCACCTCTGAAAGGGAAGAGAAAAACAATGAGAAGGGCTCAAATGTGGAGAGCATGGGATAAAGAAATGTGAAATAAGCCAAATATGTGAATATAGATTACCAGAAGAATAATGTTGTGCGCATGAAAAGTAGAAAAATTAGGAGGGGGTATGTGTTTCAATCATTTTGAATTTGATAAGCCTATGAGACATGCAGGTAGAGATATCTAGTAGAAAGTTGGAGATACAGGACTAGAAATGTACATACAGTCATTTGCAAGAGGATATACAGTTGAGGGACTTGTTAAAGACTGGAAAACAAAATTTTAGGGGACCCATTCAATACAGATATATAACATCCTGCAGCAGGGTTCAACAGCACTTAAGCAGGATCCAGCAAAATGGACTATGGGAGCAATCCAGAGATGGCATTTACAGAAAGTTGATTGACAAGGAGACAATAGGGCAAGGACATTTCAAAGGTCAGGGAAAGCATAAATTTGAACTGACTAATTAAAGGGTCAAGATTTTGAATAAAAGAAAGTAAATCCAGAGCCTGGCAATCTAGCAAGGAGCTCCAATAAAAACTAAATAGAAATCCAGAGAGGACAGAAGCTCAAGATAAGGAGAAATTATAAAGTTATGGACTATGAAAGTGGAATTCTTATGGGTGATGTCATGATCAAAGTTATAGAAGCATCCCTCCACGTGGCATAGGTAGGTGATGTAAAGATACAGATCTTTCGAAATTGATAAGCTGGGGATGCAAAAATATTTGATGAAACATCAACAGCACATTAAATTTCAGAAATACAGAAAAAGAGCTAGGGTAACGATGATTATGAGGTAGCTGCTGTTGCACAATGATTACAACAGTTTATAAGAAACAGCATGATATATAGTTGATAAAGAGGTGGCCTTGAAGTCAGTGGAAACAGACTAGTTATGAGACCCTAAACAAACCACTCTAAGTTTCCTCTCGGTTTTTTTTTTAAAGACTACAAGTCTTTAAAGCAGCAGGGAAAGTGTCAATCAACAATGGTAAAAGGAATTTCCTTACCTGGGAGTTTTTTATACCTATCCAATACCTATCCCTACAATAATAAAAAGCAGAGTTGAACCACAGGCAAAACTGAGTAATATATAATTATAATGTCCAAGTGCAGTCTCTGAGAAGAATTGAGAAAATGTGATCCCTTTCTCCACTGCAGAAGCTGGAGACTACAGGCATGTAGATGCAATTAAAGATGATTGATGTGTTGGTTTGTTTAAACTTTTTTTTCTTTTTCTTTTTAAATCTTTGTTACAAAGGAAGGATGAGAGAGGGAAAGTAAAAGTGTTCAAAAGTCAATGTGATTTTTAAAGGGTACAGACATTTTAATGGAGGCAAATATTATACAAGGCATTTTCAACAAGAAAAAAATTAAGTTTATATAAATAACAAAACAAAAATATAAGGAGGAGCTACATGTTATCCTTCAAGTGCCTAAGAGGGAAAGTCTTTTTAACCTCTTATAATTTTCAGATAGCATTAACTTATTCTGGTTTTTGTTACTTCTATTTTTCACACTGAATAAAATAACCTAGTTTTGCTTGTCTTCTCCTTTTTTACTTCCTACAAAGAATATTTTTGACCTTAAATCTTTATGCACTCAGAAAATTATTATAGATGATCCTTGTCACATACATTCTTCATTCATATGTTTCTGCTTGTATTGCCAAACATATAAACACTCAGTCTTTTCCTATCTTACCTATTCATCAAACTTTTTCAGTCCTAAACCTGTTTTTTCTACATGGTTTAAAGTCCATTTCTTTTAATGAAGTCAAGTCAAAGAGTTAATGATCATCAGCAATAAGATTTTCCAGTTTTTCTAACTTCATTACAGACTCCTTCCCTTTAGAAATTAACTGTCTATATGATACAACTTCATGAGCTATAAATCCAGTAAACTAAGGTCCATTCTAATATTTCATATATTACTATATTTATCCATCAATTGGCCCCATCACACATCTTTTACTCCTCAACCTCCCCCCCCTCCAAAAGGTCAAATTAATCACTGTCTCCTTTACATGATCAGCTAGCTGCTGTCTTCCTCCTTGCCTTGATTTTATTGTTCTACTTGGAATTTTTTTGGCTTTCCCTCTTTGTTCATCCAAATACCTCAAATTAGTTCAACATCCCTCTCCTCCAGATAGTATTTTCTAACTAACTCGGTCAGATAATGGTCACTAACTAAGTTATTCTGAATCCCTCCAGTAATATCAGGCCCCAAAGACAGGAGTGGAAAAATAAGTCAGGTAAGGTTGGGATCTAGAGACAAGAGAGAGAGTCTTGGAAGTGAAAAGTCAAAATCACCTGGGAATAATTTTTAAACAAATATAATAAACAATAATAATAGAATAGCAAATAACTAAAACAATAATAGCAGCTAATGTTATAACTAAGATTTTTAATTCACTTTACATGTGTTATCTCATTTTGATCTTCAAAACAACCCAGTAAAACAAGGGTTTTTATTATCCCCACTTCAGTGATGAGTAAACTAAGGCCCAAAGAAGTTAAATGAACTGCCGAAAGTTACACAGCAAGAATGTAAGGAGGAATTCCTATTCAGGTCATTCTGATTTGAACTCTAGTATTCGAGCTAAGATGTCACCTACATGGATGGTTCCTGCTTTCAAATATTTACGTTAAGTCCCAATATAGTCTATCCATATCATCAAATAACTGAAAATAAAAAACACTGACAAAACTGCAAAGTAAATGAAGTTTATCTTTCATGTGTTTTTCATTACTAACTTAACTAGCACATGTGATTGCTGAGTCAGTCATTTTTGAGATATGGAAAATGGAAGTTGTTTCACAGTATTTAACAAGAAAAATAAGGTCCCA
>NC_067399.1:308606455-308701455 GCF_016432865.1 Antechinus flavipes | reverse complement strand
CAAATCATATTTTGGATTTTAAAGGCTAACATAACTTGATCCCTCCCTAGCTTTCTAATCTTTTCTTCTTTTTATTAATCACATAAGACATTCCATATCCTAACACAGGATCTTGTTATTGTCTTTCTTCCATGCTGGCAATTCACTTCCTCCTCATCTCTTCCTTGTGGCTTTCCTGACAAATTCCTTTTCCTTTTTAATCTCAGGTGAAGTATTACCTTCTTCAAAAAGCCTTTTTAGTTCTCCTTCTTCTTAGTTTATTCCTTTGAAGGATAGCTACAATTTACTTTGAATACATCTTGTTTCTTCATAGCTGTTTACATTTTTCTTCCTCATTAGGGTATAAACACCTTTGAATAGGGAGTTTTTGTTGTTTTTTAATTTTGTTTTTGCTTTCATTCAGTTTGATTTTGTTTTGATTCATTTTTCTTATATTTCCAGTACTTAGCACAGCAGCCTGTCATGTAGTAAGCACTTGTATATTGTGTTCCTTTTCTTCTTTTAAAATATAGCAAGATGATTCTTTCTGGGACAGAGTGGATTGGTTTCTCGGGGAGGTTTTCTGGAGGCAGCCTTAATATCAGTTCAGATCAATAATTACCCAAAATGCAGCCAGGTGATAAAAGTTCAGATCTTTTATTGTCTCTAATATAGCCCAGTTAGCTTAGAGACCTATCTCTCTGCTTGGTTCTAAGAGCTCTTGCAGCTTTGTCCTTTGCTTCTGCCTCTTGGTTCCAAGATCTCCCTCTGAATGTCTCCAAATCCAAAGGTTTGTCCTTCAGCCTCTGCCTCTGCTTTCTTCAGCCTCCAGCCAACACAAAGATGGAATGAATCTCTTATCTCCTTCACTTGGGGCTCGGCTAGCTTTCTGGAGAGTCTTTCAGACCAGCTTGGTCTCAGTGGGGGAAGTTCACGAGCCCAGCCACCACAGTGGTGTGAAATGAAGATGAATCTGGTTGTGCCTCTGAGAGAGCCTTCTCAATCTTCAGCTCAACTCTCCCAGAGAGCCTCTGTCTGTTTTATATGACAGAGAAGAATTGTGGGTTATGAGAGAGAGGGATTATGGGTTTTCTCCCATAGTGCTCTCTGGCCTTAAGAGCTTCAAGGGAGTGTGAATTCACAAAGTTACACAGTTAACTTTGTGAATCTCCCATACTTGTGAATTCCAGTGAGTAAAGGTGTAAACACAAGCATTGTATCAATTAGTTCTACTTAGTACCTTGTTTCAGGTTCTGGCCCAAAACATCTTCTTGTAAGATCAGATCAATAATCTATCAACTCTAATGAGTTAGCAGTTTGTAAAGATTCCAACACTTGTATAAGTGCTTCTTGATTTGACTTGCATTCAAGGATCATTTCTCTTTGAATTTTGTATTCCAAGAGACTAGTATGCTATTTTGTATGCATTAGGCACTAAGTAAATATTTACTGATTGATGAGTTGGTTGATATATGTAGTATATAACCCTTTTTTCCTCTTCAGTTTTTGGTTTGAGTGTTGTTTGAAGTAGGAAAAAATTGCTTCACCACCTTGTCCAATTGCTGTTTGACTTTGCAATGTCAAATAACAGCAGCTATCAAAACTAATGCACAAAAACAATTGTTCATAGAATGACAACTTTAGGAAACTTATGAAGGCCATCTCTTTCAATGCCCCCTCTGCCTTTTAAAAAAAAAATAACTTTTAACAAATTGTGCTATGAAGCTGGACACTATTTTCTCCTATAAACTTTTTAAATCTCTGAAGCCTTAATTATGGCAATCTCAGTGGCTTGGATAACCAAACATAACAATAGAGAGATAGCAAGGAAAAGTGAAATAGACCAATTATTATTTTTTTTAAAGAGGGGACTTCAACTAATAACATTTTTACAAGGCAAAAAATATATATATACTGAGGATAAATATACATTATTGATCCAGTGTTTGGCATAACTGAAACTTGTATGAATTGTGCAGAACTGTGTCCTAGATAGCATCAGGTAATATATTTCTTTCCCTAACTCCTTTTTCACCCAGCAAAAATATAGGTTTCTAATTTCCACCTCTCATGGTTTATTGGCTGTAATTGACTCTCATGGGACTACACTTTCTACAAAATGTAGATTAACCTTTCCTGTAACCATCAGGAACCATGACTGGCTACTGGTAGCACAAAGGACACTAAAGATTAGCTCAGTATCTCTAGGGTATCATTCCTTGTAGAAAATCAGCAATGAAGATACAAATAATATTTAACATTTACATGTGGGAATCCAGGTGGCCCAATGGATAGTGTTGGGTCTAGATTAAGGAAGATATCTCAAATCTGGCCTCACTCAGTAGCTGTGTGATCCTGTGCAAGTTACTTAACTTTTGCTTCTCTTAATCCACTGAAAAAAGAAATGACAAACATTACATTATCTTTGCCAATAAAACCCTAAATAAAATTACAAAGAATTGGAAATGACTAAATGCCTTAAATACTATAGCATTTATGTAGTACTTTAAATTTTGTATTTGATCCTCATTTTATTCCTGTGAAATAAGTATAATCATCTCCCTTTTACAGATTAAAAAAAATGAGGCCAAGAGAAGATAAATCATTTATCTAGCATCATAAAGTTAAGTAAATGTCTGAGGCAGGATTCAAACTCAGGTCTTCCTGACTAGGTCCAAACATAATTTCCTGCTGTACACTACTCTTTACTTATATACAAAAGGCAGTTTGATATAATCCCAAAAACTAATATCCTATTCATTATTATTATCTCTACAATACTCTATAGCTAACAAACTGCCCTTCATTTGAGATCTCTAACTCTATCCTTTCATTGACTGGTGCTTAATGAACCCAGCTCCATAAAGATATCACATATCTGAACACCCACTCCAAGGCTGACTGCTCCTTCTATGAAAACCATTGATATATGCTAGAAGTACAAATTGGCATAATTCTTCTTTCCCATTACACTTCAATACCTTTTCTTAGCTTTTATAATTCATCATCCACAACTCATTGAAATTCAATTCATTCTTAATAAGTCCTTGTTGCTATGGATATCCAAGTGCCTCATTTTTATCCCTAAGAGGTTCAGAATTTGACTTATAATCCCGTCTCTCTACAAACAATGTTATTTCCCTGTCCCTTAGTTTCTTCCAACTCTTATGGCCTTTATCAGTCACAGTAGTGGTCATACCAGAGACATGGTATATACTTCAATGTTGTCAATTTTTACACCAGAATTTAAAATCTCTAATTACCACTCTGACATTTACTATTACATTAATAATGAAATGTATAAGTAGAATGAGGAGTCAGAGGAAGAGAAAAATGAGGGAAAGGAGTATCATAACATAATGTCACAGCAATACAATATCTGGTGCTATATTTGAATTATATCCATCTTATGACCTAACTGATTATTAATTACATTATATTACAATTACATTAATTTAATGTATTGAGCATATTAATTTCCAAATAAATATCTTCAACTTTAAAACATATTCCAAAATTTGTTGTTTAATTAAAATAAATAAAACAATAATCTTTTGTTTATTATTAGAAAGGAATACAATGAAATGGAAAAATTAATATCACAAATGTAGTAATTGCACAAGGTATATAAATATGGCAAGCTTTCCAGGTATATTATGATTATTTCAGAATAAAGTTCAAATTCAGAGAAAATGAGTTCAAATTCATACATGATTATAGAGGACTCAAGAAACATGCTACTACCCTCTTGACCAAGAGATTATAGACTCAGGGTATATATCAAGATAATATGCACATATATGTGCAGATGTATATACATATATAAATTTATTTAGACATGGCAAATGTGAAAATGTGTTTTACTAGGCCTGATATTATTGTAACAGTTTTTTTTCCCCAAAGTGGGAGGTGGGGGAATGATAGGAAAGAGAGAAGGAATATTTTCATTAATTAAAAAAATAAAATTTAATGAAAAAAAGGAAACTGAATTCAAATCCTGACCGCACTTTACCTTTCTGAGAACTATTTGTCCTAATTTGTAAAACAGAAAGAGAAAGTTTATACTATGTTTCTTAGATGAGTGTTAGAAGAAAAATGTTTTATCAATCTTCAAGTGTTATGTAAATAGGGGATATCACATTTAACTTCTTAATTCTAATATTAATCATCATGTATTACTTGTAAAATGGAACTTTGAATCTATTATTTTCTCCCATCTTAGCCTTGATTTTAGGTTCTTTTAATATATCAGATCTTCCTTCATCTGATAGCACCTTCCAGAGTATATTAGTAGGCTCTTTGATTACTAGTAAGCCTTTTCTTCAGAAGGCAATTGCCTTTTTTATTATCCTGCTTGATGCAAAGAACAATAAATATTCTTTATGATGATATTTAAAGTAGCAGATGGAGGTGATAGCCATTCAGCATATTCTGAATGTTGCACATTTTATCATTTTATTACCTCTTCCCCCCAAGGAGTTAAAATTGTCAAATACTTTTTTTTGTGCTCCTAAAGGACTCTATACTTTGACCTTCTTTCAGGTTCCTTTTAATACCTTCTAAGAATGGATGATTTGGAATATTGAAATTGGGGGAATACGGAAATGGAGAATATACTGAAAGCTTTTATATTAGCTAATCACCTCTTTTTTTTTAATTAAAGCTTTTCATTTTCAAAATATATACATGGGTAATTTTGACAAAAATGACAAAAGGTCATCCCTATAAAACCTTTTGTTCTAATTATCTCTCTCTCTTCTCCGGACCTCCTCTCCCAGGCAACAAGTGATCTTGTTAATGTTAATCTTGCTATGTTAAGCATCTGTAATTCCTCTACACATATTTCCACAAATGTCAGGTTGCACAAGAAAAATCAGATCAAAAAGTTAAAAAAAAAAGAGAAAGAAAACAAAATGCAAGCAAAACCAACACAAAAGAGTGAAAAATACTATGTTGTCATCCACATTCAGCTCCCAGAGTCCTGTCTTTTTTCATCACAAGATCATTGGAACTCATCTGAATCACCTCATTTGACTAGAGCCATGTCCATCAGAACTGATCATCATTTAGTCTTGCTGTTGCCATGTATAATGATCTCCTGATTCTGCTCATTTCACTTAGTATCAGTCCATGTAAGTCTCTCCAGGCCTTTCTGAAATCATCCTGCTGAACTTTTCTTATACAACAATAACATTCCATAACATTCATGTACTGATGGGCATCCATTCACTTTCCAGTGTTTTGCCATTACAAAAAGAGCTGACACAAACATTTTTGCAGAAGTGAGTCTCTTTCTGTCCTTTAGGATCTCTTTAGAATACAAGTTCAGTAGAAACATTACTGGATCAAAGGGTATGCACAGTTTGATAACCCTTTGGATATAGTTCCAAATTACTCTCTAGAATGGTTGAATCAGTTCACAACTCCACCAATGTATTATTGTCCCAGATTTCCCACATACCATCCAACATTTCACATAATCTTAACCTTTTTATTTTTTTCAAATAAAAATAGCTTTTTGTTTTTCAAAATATTTTTCCAAAGTAGTTTTCATCATCCCCTGCCCAGCATAACCTTATGTTTCATATTTTTCTCCCTCTTTCTCCATTGTCTCCTTTGCTTAGTCAGCAAATAATCCAAGACAAGTTAAATGTGTACAATTCTTCTTAGCATATTTCTACATTTATCATGTTGTACAAGAAAAATCAGAACAAAAAGGAAAGAAAATGAAAGGAAAAAAACAAGTAAGCAAACAACAACAACAACAAAAGTGAAAATAGTAAATTGTGATCCATATTCAGTCCTCATAGTCCTCTCTCTGGATGCAGATGGTTCTCCCCATCAAAAATCTATTGGAATTGGGTTGAATCACCTCATTGTTGAAAACAACCAAGTCCATTACAGTTGATCATCATATAATCTTGTTGTTGCTGTGTGCATTGGTTCTACTTACTTTGCTTAGTATCAGTTCATATAAGTCTCTCTACATCTTTCTGAAATCACCTCCTAATCTTTTCTTATAGAACAATAATATTTCATTATATTCATATATCATAACTTATTTAGTCATTCCTCAATTGATGAGCATCTAGTTTGTTTTGAGTTCTTTCACACTACAAAAATGGCTGCTACAAACATATTTTGCACATGTAAGTTTCCTCCCCTTTTTAAGTGATCTTTTGGGATATAGACCTAGTAGTGACATTGCTAGATGAAAGGGTATGCACAGTTTCAAAGCCCTTTGGTCATTTCCACATTGCTCTTCATAATGGTTGGATCAGTTCACAAGTCCACCAAAAATGTATTAGTGTCAGCTTCCCCATATTCCACCTACCATTTAATGTATTGAATTTTCACCTAAAGGGAAATTTCCCTTTGTCCATCTCATAGAGAAGTCAGAATAATTAATAAGGATAATAGTTTATACCTTAATCTTTTTAATTCTTTTATGCTTTTTATATCTGGAAATTACATACCTGCTAATTTTTTCCACTCTCATAAACTTCAACTCATCCTTGTCTTTTTTTTTTTATCATGTGTATACCTTGTATGTGTATTTACACATAATTCCTATAACAGTTATAATGGCAGGATTAATTAGAAGACAGGAAGACTAGAGGTATACAGACCAGATGATAAGCTATGTAAAAACTGGGAAGAAATTGAACCCAGTTGATAATAATGAGATTAGTAAAAGGGATTTGCATCTTATTTTGGAGAAAACATAAAAACTTTGGACTATAATACTACAAATAGAGAGAAATATTGATAGAAATGTGGAAATTAAAGAATATGTTTCAATTCTGAGAAGAATATTTAATGATTTTAAAATAAAAATAAAAGCTAGAGAGACAAGTAAATTTGAGCAATTGATTTAAATGTTGAATGTAATGAGATAAAGGTGACTATGAAGAGTTGCACTTAAGTATCCATTACACAGTTGGAGATTTGGAAATATAGTTCAGGAAAACAAGAAGAGAGACTTTTGGGAGCTAAAATGTCAGAATAATCAGTCAATCCCTATAATCCTTCAATTTTCTTTTCAGGTCAGTCATACAATATTGCCCCAAGACATGTTCTGGAGAGGCAGAAGCAGCAAGAAGACAGAGTGAAACAATCTTTTAGCCCAGGAAAATTGAAGGATCCACTGACTAGAACCTTATCATTCAGATAAAAGTTGGGATAGAATATAGCCCAAGTTAGAAAACTACTCAGGGAGCCAATAGAAAGCTCCCCCTAAATCAATCATCAGAAGATTCTGATTGGTTGATGAAACAAATGAACACAAATACTGGGATGCTTCATATGCCTTGGAGAAGGGAAATGGTGAAAGGAAAAGAGAGGACAAACAGGAGGAATGAGTTGGAGGGAAATATATTAGTAGTCATCACAATTATGACTGTGAATGGGATGAATTTCCCATAAAATGGAAGAGAAAGCAGAGTGGATCAAAAAACAGAATCCTGCAATATGCTGTTTACAAGAAAAACAATCAAATGATATGAAAAGACAATTTTCAGATGATTAAATTAAAGTCATCTATAATAATATCTAAATCTAAATCACTATTGATTAGAAAAATGCAAATTAAAAGAATTCTGAGGTAACACCTCAAACCTCTCAGATTCACTAACATGACAGGAAAAAATATTGATAAATGTTGGAGGAAATGTGGGAAAACTGGGAAACTGATGCATTATTATTTGAGTGGTGAAATGATCCAACCACTCTGGAGAGCAATTTGGAACTATGCCAAAAGGATTATCAAACTGTGCATACTCTTCAACCCAATAGTCATGCTATGGGATTTGTATCCCAAAGAAATCATAAAGGAGGGAAAAGAACCCACATGTGCAAAACTGTTTGCAGCAGCTTTTTTTTTTTTTTTTTTTTTTTGAGGCAAATGGCATTATGTAACTTGCTGAAGGTCACATAGACATGAAGTATTGCGAGTCTGAGGCCAGATTTGGATGCAGCTCTTTTTGTGGTGACCAAGAATTGGAAAATGAATAGATACCCATAAATTGGGGAATGGTAGAATAAATTGTTGTATATGAAAATAATAGAATATTATTGTTTTATAAAAAGTGATAAACAAGCTTATTTTAGAATGTTCTGGAAAGGTGTACAGGAATTAATGTTGAAGTAGGAGTACATTACAAACAGTAACAGCAAGTTCAACTATGAAAGACTTGGTTCTTCTCAGTGCTTCAGTGATTTAAAGCGATCCCAATAAACTTTGGATAAAAAAATCTCATCTGCATCCAGAAAGAAAGCTATGAAGACTGAATGTAAATCAGTGTTCACTTATTTTTTCTGTTTTTTTCCCTCTCTTGTGGTATTCCCTTTTGTTCTGATTTATAAGCTAACTGAAGAAAATGACACATAAAAAACTAAAACGGCAAATGGAAATTAAAGACTATGTGAGATAGGAAGAATCAGTCAATCAAACTAAAGAAAATTAAAAAAAGGAAGAAAATGTCAAATTGGAAAATATCATTAGAAAACCAGCCAACCCAAAAAATAGATCCAGAAGAGACAATTTAAAAATTATTGACTTAAAGAGCCTAGCTAGCATTCTTCAAGAGATCATTAAGGAAAACTGCCATGATATACTAGAAGCAGAGGCAGAGATAGCAATTGAAAGAACCCATCAATCACCTCTGCAAAGAGATACCACAAGGAAAACCCCAAGGAACATTGTTGCAAAATTCCAAAATTATTTACTCTCAAGATAAAAATACTGCAAGCTGTAAAACAAAAACAATTCAAATATCAAGGCACAACAGTCAGGATTGCACAAAGTCTGGTAGCTTCTACTTTAAAGAATCAGAGGGCCTGGAATACCTATCCTTTGATTCCAGAAGGCAAAAGACCTAGAGTTACAACCAAGAATTAACTACCCAGCTAGGCTCAGTGTCATCTTTCAGGGGAGATGATGGAGGTTCAATGAAGTAATAAAGTTTCAATTATTTATATTGGAAAAAAAACCTAGAACTAAACAGAAAATCCAATCTACAAATACAGGACTCAAGAGAAGCATACAAAGGTAAACAGGGGGGAAATATAAACTATTTAAAGATTAAATTGTTTACATCCCTGGATGGGAAAATGGGTAATCCTTAAGAACTGTATCTGTCACTGGGATGGACAGAGAGAGGTAATACATGGACTGAAAGTGTGGTTCTGAATGGACTTTGATGTGATACAATCAAAGAAAAATACATTAAGGGGTGGAAAAAGAACTGTACTTTGAATAGAGAAAAGAGTAGGTATAATAGGACAATTAGTTCACATAACAGTCATCAAAAACCTATTGCAATTGAGAAAAAAAAAGGCACAAGAATGAGTAGACCTTGAAGCTTGATTTCATCAGTTTTGCTTCTAAGAGATAATAAAAGAATCATTCAGTTGGGTAAGGAGATTTATCTAACACTCTAAAGGAGGAGGAGAAAAAGGAAAGAAAAGGAAGGGGCAGGATAAAAGGCAAGGCAGAAACACTAGAGGTAAGGGGGGGGGCAGGGATGACAGAACATAAGGTACCAGATAAAGTGGGTTAAAATACTACTAAGAGAAGAGGGGAGGTGTGATAACAAATAAGGTACTGGGTGAGGTAGATTAAAAAAAAACACTACTAATAGAAGGAGGGTGGGTTATTGAGGTGGGTGGGGTGAATAAAAAAAAAAAACAACTCTCAGGATAGGGTGGAAAGAGATCAAAAGTATATATCAGGAAAAAAAAAAGGATGGAGGGAAATAAAGAGCTCCAAATAAATAAATGCAATAAAATTCTATTCAATAAAGTGGCAGGGAAAGACCAAAAACAAACTGGAAATTAAATAATCTGATTCTAAAAAAAAATGAGTGGGTCAAATAACAAATAACAGAAACTATCCATATTTCCATCCAAGAGAATGACAATGAGACAAAGTACCAAACATATGGAATGCAACCAAAGCAGTTTTTTGGGGAAATTTTATATCTCTAAATAGCTACATGAATAAAATAGAGAAATAGAAGATCAATAAATTAGACATGGAATAAAAAAGCTGGGAAAAGAGCAAATTAAAAACCTCTAATTAAACAGCAAATTAAAAATTCTGAAATTCAAAGGAAAGATTAATAAAATTGAAATTAAGAAAATTATTAAACTAATAAAACTAAGAGTTGGTTTTTATGAACAAACCAATAAAATAGATAAACCTTTGGTTAATTTGATCAGAAAAAAAGAAAGGAAAAAAACCATCACCAGCCTCAAAAATAAAAAAAAAAGGTTGAATTTACCACTAATGACAAAGAAATTAAATCAATAATTAGGAGCTATTTTGCCTAACTGCATAGCCTCAAATCTGACAACTGAAGTGGATGAATATTTACAAAAATATAAATTGCCCATGTTAAAAGAAGAGGAAATAAAGTACTGAAATAGTTCCATTATACAAAAAGAAAGTGAGCAAGGTATTAATGTACTCCCTAAGAAAAAATCTTGGAGTGAAGCCAAGATGTGGAGAGGAGAAATGAATTTTTCTGAGCTCTCCTCATGTCCCTCAAATTAACAGAAAATCAAGCCTCTGAACTGGTTTTGGCATGTCAGAACCCACAAATATTTTAAGTGTAACAAATTTACAGCAGGAGAAAATTTGGAGGATCTTCAGAAAAAGTATTTAAATTGTCACAGGCTGAAGACAGGTAATGTAGAAACCCAAGGTGGTATGGTGTTCCTCCAATCAGGGAACCTACTAGGAAGAATTTACAGCAATATTGGCTATGATGTCCTAGTTGCAAGCCAACATATCAGCAGATTAGCTGTAAGACATCCAACACAAACACAAAATGCGAATAGTGAGTCCCTAAACATTAAGATATCATGGGACCTGGCCATGCCCATGCAAAACAAAATTAGTCAGCACTGACAAACTGAATCCACAGTCACCTGTAGATGAAGCTTGGCCAATCTCCTCTTTGCCCTAAAAGCAGACCTCAAATTTAAAAAAAAATGAGCAAAAGAGCAAAAAGACCTATGACCATAGATAGTTTTTATTTAGAAAGAAAATAATATATTTCAAACCCTGAGAACACAAAAGCAGATCATCTTCTCATGAAGCCCCAAAAGATGATATGCCACAAGGCTCTCTTAGAAGAATTCTAAAAGGATCTTAAAAGTAAATTAGAAGAAAAATGGCAAAAGGCATTGAGAACTTTGCAAAAGCATTTGGAGCAGAAAACACAGAATTTATCTGAAGACAGTTCCTTACAAAATGGATTTAGTAAAATAGAACAAAAAAAATAACTCTTTGCAAAATACATTTGACAAAATGGAAAAAAAAACAGTTACTTGAAAAAGAGAGGTTATGAAATAGAAAAAAAAAATCATAGAACAAAACAACTCATTTAAAAATTAAGTTGGCCAAATACAAAAAAAAAAAAAAAAAAAACCAACCAAACAAAAAAGGTAACTGAAGAAAATAATTCACTAAAAGTTAGAACTGAATAAATGAACAGAAAATAGAAGAAAATGTAAAATACCTCATTGGAAAAAACAACTGACCAAAAAAGATCTAGGAGAGAAAATCTACAGATATTTGGACTTCTTGAAAAGCATGATGAAAAAAAACAAAAACAAAAAAAACCTAGACATTAACTTTCAGGAAATTATTGCCCGGGTGTCCTAGAATAAGAAGGTAAAATACCCCTTGAAAGAATTCACAGATTACTTTATGAAACAGATCACAAAATGAAAACTATGGAATATCATAGCTACATTTCAGAATTATTATATCAAAAAAATTATTGCAAGCAGTCAGAAACAATTCAAATATTGAGGAACCACAACCAGGATTCCCCTAAGCCTAAGTAGCTTCCACATTATATGTCTTAGAACCTGATATTCCTTAAAGACAAAGGAACTTGTATTGCATCCAAAAATCAACTATCCAATTAAATTGAGCATTATCTTTCAGGGCAGAAGATGGCATTCAACAACACAGGTGAATTTCATTTATTTCTGATGAAAAGACCAGAGCTGAACAAAAATTGTGATCACCAAACACAGAACTTAAGAGAAGCATAAAAAGGTAAAACGGAAAGAACCCTTAAGGACTACATTTCTGTTATGGGTATACTTAAAGAGTGCAGGTAAAATTAGAGCTTATTATGATAATATGAAAAAGAAACTAGAGGTAGAAAAGGGTTTGTACTGGAAAAAGAGGAAAAAGGAGGTAAATTAAGGGAAATTACATCTCATGAAAAAACAAAGAAGACCTATTATAACTGAGGGAAAAAAGGGAGGGGGATGAGCATTGTGTGTATCTTACTCTCATTAGATTTGGCTAAAAGAGAGAATATCAGAAATATTTATTTTCATAGAGAAACTTGTTTCATCTTATAGAGAAGTATGAGGGGAAAGAGGAAAAGAAAGAAGAAGGCTAGTAGAAGAGAAAACAGAAGTAGTAGGAGAAAGATATAAGAAAGGGGGAGGGACTGTACAAAGGCAGGGCTATTTGAAGGAAGTGGTAGTCAGAAGCAGAATACTGGGAAGGAGAATGGGGAAAATGAAAGAGAAAAGCATAAATAGGGTACATAAAGTGACAGGAAATAAAGAATTAGTCATTTTAATTGTGAATATGAATGGGATGAAATCTCCCATAAAACAGAAGCAGATAGCAGGCAGGATTAAAAGCCAGAACCCTACAATATGTTGTTTACAAAAAACACATTCAAAGCAGAGACACACACACAGAATAAAGGTAAAAGACTGGAGCAGAATCTATTATGCTTCAGGAGAAGTAAAAAAACAAAAACAAAAAACAAACAAAAAAAAACACAGGGGTAGCAATCTTTAGTTCTGATAAAGCAAAAGCAAAAATAAATTAATTAGAAAACTTAAGAAAGGAAATTATGTCTTGCTAAAGGGTAACATAGATAATGAAGCACTGTCAATACTAAACATATATGCACCAAATGGTATAACATCCAAATTTTTAGAATAGTAATTGAGAACTGCATGAAGAAAGAGAGAGCAAAAATATATTAATGAGGGATTGCTCTCTCTTGCTCTCTCAGAACTAAACAAATCAAATTACAAAATAAATAAGAAAGAAGTAAAGAAGGTAAATAGAATTTTAGAAAAGTTAGGTATGATAGATCTTTGTAGAAAATTGAATGGAGACAGAAAGGAGTACATTTTTTTTTCTTGGCAATTTCATGAACTATACAAAACCTATACAAATCTATACAAAACCATACAAAAATTGGACATGTATTAAAGCAGGGGTCCTCAAACTTTTTAAATAGGGGGCCAGTTCAATGTCCCTCAGACTGTTGGAGGGCCGGGCTATAGTAAAAACAAGAACTTTGTTTTGTAGGCCTTTAAATAAAGAAACTTCAAAGCCCTGGGTGAAGGCGATAATCATCCTCAGCTGCCACATCTGGCCTGTAGGCCATAGTTTGAGGACCCCTGTATTAAAGCATCAAAACCTTGAAATCAAATAAAAAAGGCAGAAATAGTAAATGCATTTTTTTTTTTCAGATCATGATGCCATAAAAATTATATGCAGTAAAAGGCCAGGGAAAAATAGAACAAAAATTAATTAGAAACAAAATAATCTAATCCTAAAGAAGGAATGGGTGATACAACAAATCCTAGACACAATCTATAACTTCATCCAACAGAATGCAATAATGAGACAACATGCCAAAATTTGTGGGATACAGTCAAAGCAAGTATTAGGAAAAAATTTTATATCTCTTGATACTTACCTGTGTAAAATAAAGAAAGAGAAAATCAATGATTTGGGCTTACAACTGAAAAACCTGGAAAAAGAACAAATTTAAAATCCTCAATTAAATACCAAATTTGAAATTCTGAAAAGAAAATGGGAGATTAATAAAACTGAAAGTAAGAAAACTATAGAATTAATAAATAAAACTAAGAGTTGGTTTTATGGAAAAAAAAAAACAACAACAACAAAATAGATAAACCTTTACTTAATTTGATTAGAAAAAGGAAAGAGGAAAATTAAATTGTTAGTCTCAAAAATGAAAAGAGAGAACTTTCCACCAATGAAGAGAAAATTAGAGCAATAATTAGAAATTATTTTGCCAAACATTATGTCAATAAATTTGATAATCCAAATGAAATGGAGGTATGTCTACAAAAATATAAATTGCTAAGGTTAAAAGAGGAAATAAGGTATTTAATAAGTCTCATTTTAGAAAAAAAAATAGAACAAGTTATTAACTAGCTCCCTAAGAAAAAATCTTCAGGACCAGATGGATTTATGTGTGAATCATATCAAACATTTAGAGAACAATTAACTCTAATATTATATAAAATATTTTTTTAAAATAAGAAAAGAAGGAGCTGTGGGAAATTCCTATTATGGCACAGACATGGTTACCTAAACCAGGTCATGTGAAAACAGAGAAAGAAAATTATAGATCAATTTCCCTGATGAATATTGATGCAAAAATCTCAAATAAAATATTAGCAAAGAGATTACACAAAGTCATCCCCCAGATAATACAGTAAGATTTATATCAGGAATGCAGGGCTGGTTCAATATTAGAAAACTATTAGCATAATTGACTATATCAATAACCAACCTAACAAAAACTATATAATTATCTCAATAGATGAAAAAAAAGCATTTGATAAAATCCAACACCCATTCCTATTTAAAACATTAGAGAGAATAGCAATAAAAGGACTTTTCCTTAAAATGTTCAGTAGCATCTATTTAAAACCATCAGCAAGCATCATTTTTTAATGGGGACAAACTAGAATTTTCCCAATAATATCAGGAATTAATCAAAGTTGCCCACTATCACCATTCCTATTCATTACGGTATTAAAAATGTTAACTTTGGCAATAAGAAAAGAAAAGAAAAAAGATCCTTTAATTAGAGTAATGATGAAACCAAATTTTCACTCTTTGCAGATGATATGATGGTATTCTTAGAGAACTCTAGAGAATCAATGAAAAAAGTTACTAGAAAAAATTCACGACTTAAGCAAAATTGCAAGATACAAAATAAATCCACATAAATCATCATCATTTTTATATGTAAACCATACATATGGTTTACAATGGGATACAAAGAGAAATCCCATTCAAAGTAACTTTCTCTAGTATAAAATATTTGGAAATCTATCTGCCAAGGGAAAGTCAAGAACTACATGAGCACAATTACAAAACACTTTCCACACAAATAAAGTCAGATCTAATCCGCTGGAAAAATATCAAGTGCCCATGGGTAGGCCGAGCAAATATAATAAAAATGACAATACTACCTAAATTAATCTACTTATTTAGTGCCATACCTATCAAACTCCCAATAAATTATTTTACAGACCTAGAAAAATAACAAATTTCATCTGGAAGAACAAAAGGTCAAGTATTTCATGGGAATTAATGAAAAAAAAATGCTAGTTAATATGGCCTAGCTGTGTCAGACCTAAAACCATGTTATAAAGCATTGGTCAACAAAATCATTTGGTACTGGCTAAGAAATAGAAGAATCAATCAGTATAATAGATTAGGTTCACTGGACAAAATAGTCAATGACTATAGCATTCTAGTGTATGACAAACCCGAAGGTCCCAACTTTTGGGATAAGAACTCATTTTTTGAAAAAAAAAACTTCTTGGAAAATTGAAAATTAGTATGGCAGAAACTAGGCATTGACCCACACCTAACATCATGTACCAAGATAAGGCCGAAATCGGTCCATGTTTTAGACATAAAGGTGATATTTTAAGCAAATTAGCAAAATATAGGATGGTTTACCTCTCGGATTTGTGTAGAAGGAAGGAATTTATGACTAAAGAAGAACTGGAACTCATTATTGAACACCAATAGATAACTTTGATAATATTAAATTGAAAAATTTTTGTAACAACAAAACTATTTCAGACAATATTAGAAAGGAAGCAATTAATTGGCAAAACATTTTAACATTTATGGGTCTGATAAAGGCCTCATTTCTAAAATACATAGAGAATGGACTCAAATCTATAAGAATTCAAGCCATTCTCCAATTGATAAGTGGTCAAAGATATGAGCAATTTTCAGATGAAGAAATTAAAATTATTTCTAGTCATGTTAGAAGGTGCTGCAAATCACTATTGATCAGAGAAATGCAGATTAAGACAACTCTCAGATACTATTACATATTCTCGGATTGGATAAGATGACAGCAAGAGATATTGATGAATGCTGGAAAACTGGGACACTAATACATTGTTGGTGGAATTGTGAATGGATTCATCCGTTCTGGAGAACAATTTGAAACTATGCTCAAAAAGTTATCAAACTGTGCATATCCTTTGATCCAGCAGTGCTACTGGGCTTTATATCTCAAAGAGACCAGAAAGGAGTGGAAGAAACCCACATGTGCAAAAATGTTTGTGGCAGCTCATCAGTTGGAGAATGGTTGAATAAGTTATGATATATGGATGTCATGGAATAATATTGTTTAACAAGCAATCAGCAGGATGATTTTAGAGAGGTTTGGGGAGACTTAAATGAACTGATGGTAAGTGAAATGAAAAGAATCAGGAATCATTATACATGATACTAACAAGATTATATGATGACAAATTCTAATGGATGTGACTCTTTCTAACCATGTAATGATAGAGGTCAATTTCAATGAACTTGTGATAAAGAGAGCCATCTACACCCAGCGAGAGTACTGTGAGAACTTAGTGTGGACCACAACACAACATTTTCATTCTTTTTGTTTTTGTTTGTTTGCATTTTGTTTTCTTTCTCATTTTTTCTCTTTTTGATCTGATTTAAATTATATAAATTTGTACACATATGTTGGATTTAACATATATTTTAACATGTCCAAAAATAGATAAATATAAATACCATTTTCACATTAAAAATTACATACATTTTCAAAAAAAGAAGGAAATGAAAAGAGCCATCTCCATCAGAATTGATATTTGTTCCATGTACAATGATCTCCTGGTTCTGCTCATTTCACTTAGCATCAGTTCATATAATCTCTTCAGGCCTCTCTGAAATCATCCTACTGATTGTTTCTTATAAAACAATGATATTCTACAACATTCATCTACCATAACTTATTCAGCCATTGTCCAACTGATGGATATTCAAAAAATAAAATACTATTAAACAAAGAAAAATACATGAGTTAGAATTGTAGTTTCAGAAATCATCTGCATAAAAATTTGAACATAAGATTTTAGAACCTGAGAGGATATAATTCCTGAGAGTGTTGAGAATGAAGAACTGATTGTTAAGTTTTTAAAAAATGCCTTGATGATGGATAAGAAGAAGAATAATGTGAAAGAAAGAATAGAAACATTCTGAAATGTAGAAAAAGACTGAGCTGGCATCAATTTTCTGAGGCCAAGAATGAGAATTTTAAGAAGGTAGCCATCTACACTGTTGGGAAATTCAGAAAAATTTTGGGGGATGTAGGAAAAGACAGATTTGATTTAAGGATAGATTGGTGATCCTTGGATACCCAAGTTCAGTATAAGAACTATACTAAAAGAGGATGAATATCTAGTGATCAATGTGAAGTGGAGGAAGAAGCAGATCGCCAGGCAAATGAGGACAAACAATAAAATCCCTTTAATTAGGATACTCTTAAGTGCAGGTAACTAATTGGGTAGACTATTCACACTTTATAAATGGATTATATTGTATTCCTTGCCACTGGCATTTTTGTAAATTATAGACCTTTAGCAGAAGACTAAATCAAGCCCTCTTTTAAAATAGCAGGTAATGATGTATTTAATTGCTTAGTCACCAATTCTATTTATAAAAAATTGCCCCCAAAGGGTGAATATTATCTGTATTTGTACAATTTGCAATTTCAATTATTGTTAAACCATCAGGTGCATCAGCTGTCTCATTGCTTAATGTGGAAGAATTTTCTTATTTTAGTTAACACCACAATGGAATCAATGGAGTTCATCAAGGCTTCAAACGAATAGAAACAAAGTTTAGGAAAGAAAAAGCAGCTACTGCTGATGTTGCTTAAGGTAGTTTCTCCTGTATCACCTCTCTCCCTACAATCTGCAATTTATTTTTTTAATTGTTTTTCATCATATTTGGCTTCTTTTTTAGTCTTATGCATTTGTTTTATGCATTTAAATATATTCTGAGAAAGGTCTATATGTTCCAGCAGACTCACAAAAGAAACCAAAAATGTGCAAAAGGGTAAAAACTTCTGATTTAGGTAAACCAATCCTACCTACTCTCCATGGCCAGGGTTTTCTCCACTAATCCTCTTCCACTAATGAGACCCAATATAATCACTTGTTTTAATCACTAACTCTTCTACTTCTATTTCCACATTTCTTCCTACAATCCTCTCTAGAAGACACATATATTCCCACCATCTAAGTGCATCTAGTCTCATACTCTAGGATTGACAGACTACAAAAGCCCCATTCTATCCCTGTTTCCCACAAAGTACTTAAAATTTTTGTTTGATTATTAATGATAAATCAAATGAAATTTTAACTTTGGCAGGGTCACTTTCTTCTAACATACAAAACTTGATGATGGTTATTTTTGATATAAAGTATGTCTTTGGCATTCAATATAAAGATCATTGGTTTTAGGCTAGATCCATTATAATTTACTGGCAGTTCTGATAGTTCTAGGCATTATAAAGAAGAAAGATTAGCTCCATTAAGTGATTATCTGTTGCATCCTGGGTATTTCCCTTTCCTTGGTAGGGCTTTTTTAGCAGATAATAATAGAGAGCAACTTGATGACATTTCCCCTAATTTTATTTTAGCATTTGGAAAATTATGTATTTCAGGGGTTACTAATGTGAAAGCTCAGTTTATGGTCCAAAATAAAATATCTGGGAGCTACAAAAAGTTAATTTTGATTTAATATGAAGTCAAAATTCTTAACTCAGAGCTTCTCCAAATGCAATCTGACATTTGTCAGATTATTTAGGGGTTTTGTGAAGCAATTAAGAGCTCACTTGTAAATCAAATGAATTGCCAAAATCCCATCCAATTTCAATGCTTAGAGAAAGCCCAGTTGCTCTCAAAAGTATAAAAAGAAGGTGTTAGGAATATGTTCTTATTCAGGATGGTCCTTTACAGTGCATATATAGAAGGGAAGATTTTGAAGGCAGCAGCAAGAACTGTGTGCAAAAAATATTTTGCTGATAAATTCTCTAATATTTAAGATTCCTCAATACGAATCAAGGCATTTTTGGTAGAAATAAAGGTTGGGATCAAAAATCTTTGCAAAAATATACATTTAAGATTCACAATAAAGTGAAAATGAGCAGGTCATTTCTAGACAATATATTTGGATGTTAGGCATGGTATTGACATCTATAATCCTTGTTAATAAGGAAGCTAAGGGTAGTAGATCTCTTCAGCTTGGCAGTTCTAAGCTCCAGTGAACTAACCTGGTATCAATATGATGATCTCTTGGAAATTTAAGGCCACCAGGTTTCCTTGGAATAAGAAATTAGGATAGAGGAGAAATAGAGTAAAATTAATCAAAAGCCAGGACTAACAGACTAGATTGGCATATTATAAGGCATAAAGGTACTGCAAGGAAGAAGTCAGTATGAAATTGAAATGTTCCACCAAGGAGTCAAGATGGGAAGGTGAGGAGAAATATTGGTTTGGAAAAGAATTAAAGAATGGAGCAATTAGAGGCTGTGGTGAAGATCAGAATTAAGGATATAAAACAGAAGGACAAATGGAAAGACAACAGATTATGATCAGATTTTTAAAAATAAGACTTACAATTGTATAAATAAAACATTTAAGGCTAAGAGTAAGATCAAAAATATGGCCATCTCTTCATATGACTGAAGGAAATATAGCTGAAATATAGTAAGTAATAAGAAAGTCCAAAAAATGTTGAAGTTAGGGTGCTTGAGAATAAAGTAAGTATGTTGGGGGCATTCAATATGAAGGAATGAGGTAGAAAGGAGAGAACGACAATGAGCCAAGGATCAATTTTTTTTTTTTGAGGAATGAAAGAAAAAGTTATGAAGGTCAGAAAGCAAAGTATCAAAAATTTCTGGCTATAAAATACATCCATATAAATAAGCAATATTTTTGTATAACAATAACAAAATATAAGAAATAATAATGTAAAGTGAAATTCTACTCCAAATGTTACAAAACAAATATAATACTTGGGCATTAATCTAACAAAGCACACACAATATATGTATAGATTAAGTTGCACAGTGTTTCTTGTAGAAATGAAGAACAAATTATACAGTTCAGGGAATATTCAATGTTCATGGTCAGGCCATGTAAATACAACAAAATGATAATAAAACCAAATATAACTTGTAATTTTAATGACATGTCAGCAAAATTATCAAAAAGATACTTTGAAAGTGAGTGTAGGTAGGGAGTATACTTGATTGGTTTTCTGTGGTGTTCTCTTCTTTTTCACAATATGCGATGGTTCTCTGTGGGAGCAGGTTTCTTAGGGAGGTTTTTTTGAGGTAGCCTTAGTTTCAGTTCCATGTAATAATCACTTCAAATACAGCCAGCTGATAAAATCCAAATGTTTATTTTCTCCTTCCTTGATTCCAAGAACTTTTGCAGCTTGTCTTTTAGTTCTTCCAGCTTCTGCCTCTAGCTCAACTCTGATTCTTGGCTTCTCAATCTTCAACTGATGCTTCCCTCTCAATCTTTTCAACTGACTGACTAACTGAAGCTCTAAGAGCTTCTTTATATATGATCTCTTAAAGATGTGAACCCAAAGGTTGACTCCTCCTCTGAGAGAGTGGGATTGTGGGTTTCTGACTTGTGAATCTCCAAAACTTGTGAACTCTAATGTGTGAACTCTCAAAGGTGTTAACTTAAAGATTGTTTCTTATCAATACTAGTGACTTAACACTTTGTAAGGATTTGCTCTAATGTCTGAACCAATAAGCATTTTATCAATTCCATTGAGTTAACACTAGGATTCTAACAGTTTTCCCATGTGCTCAATGAGCAACAATAATCTGTGTTGCTTGCTTTTTTTTTTTTAACAGAAAAAGGGGCTGTTACTTTAATATAGGATTATCTAGGGGAGGGAATCTATCCTGCTTTGCTTGGGTTTCATATTGAATATATGCAAAAATTACTAAAATAGGAAAACTCTCATCTCTGCTCATGAGCTTTCATCCCCCTCCCCCCATTGCTACTTTTGAGCTCTTGTGTTCTCATTCAATACTCTCTAGATTCATAATTTTACATAGGCAAGCCATACTCTGGCCATACATATTTCATTTTTTATGAAGAAAATTCTTTTTTTTTAAATTTTTATTTAATAATTACTTTATATTGACACTCGTTTCTGTTCCAATTTTTTTTCCCTCCCTCCCTCCACCCCCTCCCCTAGATGGCAAGCAGTCCTTTATATGTTGGATATGTTGCAGTATATCCTAGATACAATATATGTTTGCAGAACCGAACAGTTCTCTTGTTGCATAGGGAGAATTGGATTCAGAAGGTATAAATAACCCGGGAAGAAAAACAAAAATGCAGATAGTTCACATTCGTTTCCCAGTGTTCTTTCTTTGGGTGTAGCTGCTTTTGTCCGTCATTTATCAATTGAAACTCAGGTCTCTTTGTCAAAGAAATCCCCTTCCATCAAAATATGTCCTCATACAATATCGTTGTCGAAGTGTATAATGATCTCCTGGTTCTGCTCATTTCACTTAGCATCAGTTCATGTAAGTCTCGCCAGTCCTCTCTGTATTCATCCTGCTGGTCATTTCTTACAGAACAATAATATTCCATAACATTCATATACCATAATTTACCCAGCCATTCTCCAATTGATGGGCATCCATTCATTTTCCAGTTTCTAGCCACTACAAACAGGGCTGCTACAAACATTTTGGCACATACAGGTCCCTTTCCCTTCTTTAGTATTTCTTTGGGATATAAGCCCAATAGAAACACTGCTGGATCAAAGGGTATGTGTTGGAATCCTTACTAACTGCTAACTAATTAGAGTTGATCTAATCTTACAAGAAGATGTTTTGGGCAGAACCTGAAACAAGGTACTAAGTAGAACTACCCATAATCCCTCTCTCTGGAAGGAGCATAAATAGGCCAATGGGCCAGTCAGAGAGTTCTTCAGAGAGGAAGACGCTACAAGTCGAGATTTCACCGGAATGACATGAAGAGTTGGAGCTGGCTGGAGGCTGAAGAAAGCAGAGGCAGAGGCTGAAGGACCAGACCTTTGGATTTAAAGACATTTGGAGAGAGCTCTTGGAACCAAGCAGAGAGATAGGCCTCTAAGCTAACCGGGCTATATTGGATATAATAAAAGATCTGAACTTTCATCACCTGGCTGCATTTGGGAAGAAGATCACGACATTTTGGCGCCCAACGTGGGGCCCAAGGACCCTACTTTCACTGAAGAAGTCTCCAGTGACCAGGAACTGAGTGAGTACAACCTTTTTTGGCTGAAATGGGACAGATCCTAGGTAATACAGGTAATCAATGTGTGACTTATCACCCAGGAGACATAGTAGCATCAGGTTTACTCATACAGAATCCTAATAAGCAGCCTCGTGAAAGTCACCCAGGTTCTGACTCCAGACCACAAAAACCAGAAATATACTGGACAGCAGCAGTAATGGCTGACCGACCTATGCTCACTATCTATATAAATGGCCTACCATTGGAAGGATTGGTAGACACAGGTGCGGATCGTACAGTTATTAGAGGTGCCAGTTGGCCCAGTCACTGGCCAAAGATTAAAGCAGATACCTATATGCTTAAAAAGTGTGTTCTGGAATGGCTGTCTCGCCTTATATGTGAACCTTCTGAGAGAATGGGATTATGGGTTTTCTCCCATAGTGCTCTCTGGCCCAAAGAGCTTTAAGGTGTGGTGTAGAAAGTGTACTTTTTGAAGCTAGCATACTTGTGGAGTCCAATGAGTAAAGGTGGGAACACAAGCCTTGTCTTGATTAGTTCTACTTAGTACCTTGTTTCAGGTTCTGGCCAAAACAACTTCTTGTAAGATTAGATCAACTCTAATTACTTAGCAGTTAGTAAGGATTCCAAAATCTCCCCCTTTCTTTTGTTTTAAAACATAGGGGGTTTCTGAGGGGGTACACATAAATCCATCAATATGGGCCAGAACTTTGTAACAGATATACATGGTATACATAAATCCATCAATATGGGAGGCATTATACATAATTTACATGAGCACATAGCAATATAACACAGGCTAGTAGTAATGTAACAAATAACAAGAATCAATCTGAAAATTTACACATGTCCATAAGTCCTAGAAACAGTCCAATAGGATTCCATTGTCCATTAGTTCATGTGCCAGGAATCTAATAATTCTTGTGAGCACAATCAGCAACAGAACCACCCCATATTTCTTGGGTCTTCTCCTTTGTTTCAAGGGTCTTCTCCATCTTTCTGCGATGGACAAGGCGAATGTGGCTCGTAGGCACCCATCTGATTCCTTCTCCACCTGTAGAGATGCAAGCAAATCCTCTCCCCCAAGCAGTTAGCCTATCTGGTCCCTTCCATTCACCACTTTCTGGGTCTCTCCACATCACCTGGCAATTATCTAAGGATAGTGGAGCTGCTCGCACTGGACACTGCTCTTCTGGTGGGTTATAAAACCTGTCTGCTGGAGCCAGTGCATCTTTATCAAAGATTAAAAAATTAATGGTATAGAGAACTAAATTTAGAAGTTCTCTAGGGTTACCCGTGGCTCCCCCTTTCTTTTGTTTTTGGAGGAGTGTCTTAATGTCTCTGTTTCTTCTTTCTACTATTGCTTGACCTTGAGGATTGAAGGGTATGCCAGTAGTGTGTAAAATCTTATACTGTGCACAAAAGTGTTCAAAATGTTTGGAGGTATATGCCGGTCCATTATCTGTTTTTATTTCTTGTGGCACACCCATAATTGCGAATGCTTGAATGAGGAATTCAGTGACCACTCGGGCTGTCTCTTTTGCTGCTGGTATGGCAAAAGTGAATCAGCCTCTGCCTCTGCTTTCTTCTGCCTCCAACAGAGATGGAAGATCTCTCTTATCTCCTTCTGGGGAGCCCAGTCGCCAACTTGCCGCGGAGAGAGGGCTTTGGCGTAGCTCCACTGAAGTCCGTCAAAAGTGTTCTCTGCAGCAGAATCGTTCCTCTCGAGTCCAGCGCGATCAGCCAGCCAAGAGGAAAAAATGTGTTCTGGAATGGCTGTCTCGCCTTATATGTGAACCTTCTGAGAGAATGGGATTATGGGTTTTCTCCCATAGTGCTCTCTGGCCCAAAGAGCTTTAAGGTGTGGTGTAGAAAGTGTACTTTTTGAAGCTAGCATACTTGTGGAGTCCAATGAGTAAAGGTGGGAACACAAGCCTTGTCTTGATTAGTTCTACTTAGTACCTTGTTTCAGGTTCTGGCCAAAACAACTTCTTGTAAGATTAGATCAACTCTAATTACTTAGCAGTTAGTAAGGATTCCAACAGGTATGCACAATTTGATAATTTTTTGGGCATAATTCCAGATTGCTCTCCAGAATGGTTGGATTCGTTCACAACTCCACCAACAATGCAATAGTGTCCCAGTTTTCCCGCATCCCCTCCAACATTCATCATTATTTTTTCCTGTCATCTTAGCCAATCTGACAGGTGTGTAGTGGTATCTCAGAGTTGTCTTAATTTGCATTTCTCTGATCAATAATGATTTGGAACACTCTTTCATATGAGTGGTAATAGTTTCAATTTCATCCTCTGAAAATTGTCTGTTCATATCCTTTGACCATTTATCAATTGGAGAATGGTGAAGAAAATTCTTAAGAGACTTATTAGGAATTATTTACTCAGTCTAATCACCTCAAACTACCATCTCCACTTTCTCTACATAGTGAAAGGATCAGAAAAAGAAGCTAAATGCCTGAAATATACTTTCTAAGACTCAAGGATATATAACACCTGAGGGCAAAGCAATATTGTATAAGGTAAATTTGTGCTCTTATCTAATCAATAGGTGCAGCTCTCAGATAATATTTGTCTAGATGTCCCAGAATCTATCTCAACATTATACACTACTTGGCCTGGCAGCTTTGATTCACAGACTTAAATAACAAGAAAATCATAGAATTTGAGATCTGGGACATCCCTTAGCATCTATTTAGTCCAACACAAACATAAAAATAATCTCTACTGTAATATTTGCAAGTGGTTATCTGGTCTCTATGATTTCATGGACTCTATGACTAACTAGTTTATGCCTCATGGTCTTCCCTTTTCCTCTGATACTTATTTTTTTCCCATGTCCCCAATTTAATAATAGGCAATCACGTAATGTTCAGAACAAATGGAAACTCAAAAATCTTGGGAAAAGTATACCCATAGTTATTTCCCACATACCTTTATTGTCCTAATGATGTATTTCCCAAAGTGAAAATTTCAAGAAAATTTTGTATCCTCAGGAATGCCTACTATGACTCCACCTCTCCATTTTCTCCTTATTCTAGTTGTCTCTACACAATATCCATATCTACTTATAATATGCAGAAGAAATATGTTAAAATTTATCAATCATCTGTACGTTTTGCCATATAATACCAAACACCTAAATAGCATTTAAAAAGAAAGACACTGCCTTTTTGGATGTGGAGAACGCAAACATCTGAACATAGAGAACACTCTTTCATAAAAGTATGATTAAATTGAAAATATTGAAAATTGCGGACTAAATCATTTTAGATTTGGAGATGTGGATACTAACAGGAGCTGCATCCAGAGGATTACCTCCCAATAAATATGCATATTTGCATATTCACAATGTTCCTTTCATTATCTGTAGACTATCAGTGTTTGAGATTGGGATGGTATTTTTACAGGAATGTTTATACTATTCCAGATGTGCTGTCTTAGGTGCAAGTAATTTACTTCTGCTGTGGGATTAGATTGTTCACACTGCAGGTTATACACCTAGAGTCCCCACAGTCATTTCATGGAGAACTTCATCAAGATGAAGACCCCTAAATTCCCAGTGGTCTGAAATCAAGACATAATGTCAGTGGATTAGATCCTTGTCAGAAGATGATTGTCTCCTGCTGATAAAAAGAGGGGAGTCACTTATTCTGTAGGCAGGAGACATCACTCCTTTGACAATATTCTATTATGATGTTATTCTCAATGACTGAGATAATTTGATTTGATAAATGCTAATGTAGGAGATTGGAAGTTGCTACATTTTCCTTTCTTTTAAAAAGTGTATTCTTTAATTAAAGGGAATTTAATTCTTAGGGAATAGTGCCTTACAAACCTTGTAATGCTGGCAAATATATGCCACTATCCTATGATCCTTCAACTAGGCTCTGTCTCTTATCCTGAGGAAATATCCCTTGAAGTCCAACAATCATTTCTGAATAGCTGTCTGCATAATATAACAATCAATAGTAAATTTAAAGGGGATAGACATGGAAAAAAAAACAGTCAGACAATTTATTTTGTGCTGTGTAGAGAAAAATAAATTTGACTGTGTATTTATTAAACAGGTTGAATTGATGCTGTATAAATGAGGGAAGAGGGATTAGACTTTTCCAGTTTGATGCCAGGGAACAGAACTGGAAACAGAAGATAGAAGGTGAGCCATTTTAGGATTGCCATAGAATGAAAATTTTTGATAATTTGTGCTGTCTGAAAAAAAAGTGGGTTGTTTTGAGAGAAAACTTTACCTCTTTCCACCCCTACTACAAATCATTAAGGAAAAATTGAAAATAACGTACATTGGATTCATTGCAGAGAGAACTCTTATAGTCTATAAACATTTATGAAGTATGTACTATACATCAGATACCATGCTAAGCCCTGGTGATATAAAAATAGGAAAAAGACATTTCCTGACTTCAAGGAGCTCACCGTCTAATGGGGGAGATAACAAGGACACACATAAAAAAGGCAATATAAGTTAAATAAGAAATAACTAAGAGAGGGAAAAAAAAGGTAGTAGAATTAAATGAGGTTGGGAAAACTCTGTAGAAGATGGGGTTTTACCTGAGGCATAATGGGAATCAGACATGGCTCTTTTCAACAAAATGAGATAATTCAAGGTAGTTCCAATAGTCTTATAATGAAGAAAGCCGTCTGAACCCAGAGAGTTGTGGGAACTGAGTGTGGATCACAACAGAGTATTTTCAGTTTTTTGGTGTTGTTTGCTTGCATTTTGTTTTATTTCTCATTTTGTTTTCCATTTTAGAAATCTGATTTTTCTTGTGCAGCATAATAGTTGTGGAAATATGGATAGAAAATTACACTTATTTAACACATATTGGCTTATTTGCCACCTAGGAGAGGGGTGGAGGAAAAGGGGGAGAAAAAAAATGGAATATAAGGTTTTACAAGAGTGAATGTTGAAAAGTATCTAGGCATATGTTTTGAAAATAAAAAGCTTTAATAAATATTGTAAAACTAGATAAAAGAAGTCAGAAATAGTGATCAGTAGAGATGAGAAGAGAAAACATTCCAGATGTAAGAGTCAAAGAAAATTCCTGGAGCTAAGAAATAAAATGTCTTGTTCATTGAACAAGTAGATGAGTGTCACCAGATTTAATATTATGAAACAAGGAGTAAAATGTAAGAAGACTGGAAAAGTAAAAAGATCTGGCTTGTTCAGATCTGAGCTTTAGAAGAATAACTTGACTTTTGTATAGACGGAGTGGAAAGAGACAAAAGGTAAATTTATCCATCAGCAGACTATTGCAATAATCCAGGCAGTGAAACTTGCATCCAAAGCAGTAGCAGAGTCAGAGTAGAGAAGAGAACATTTTGGAGAGATGTTGAAAAGGTGAACTCAACAATCCTTGACAATAAGTTATTCATGAGGGGAAGGAAGTGAGAGATTATGAGCTTTATACAGATAAAAGTTTTACTTGATGACCTCTAAGCTTCTTTGAAAATCTGGGATTCTTTGGTTCTGTGATATCTCTGCAGTATTTTTGTATTACTAGGTTTTATTCACTGTGTTAGGAAAAATGGTAATCTTGGGTAATGGCTTAGTTTGTCAGTCATGGAAAAATGTGATAATTGAGAATTTTGGGTATGTCTTTTCATTTCAATTGACTGAAAAAGTATAATTATTTTAGACTAATCTTGTGATTTCATCCATTTGGGTAATTCCCTCTAATAATGCAAATCAATGCAAATCCAATTTATGGATTTAAAAAGTTATGTATACTACTGAAAAGTTAAGTGATTTACCCAGTGTAATATAGCCCTTTTGTATCAGAGTTAAGACTATAACCCAGTATATTTTAATTCTAATTCTGAAACTTCTGTCTATTCTACTTGTACATTCTGCTTCTTATATAATTTTGTCATGTGTAAAGTTTGTAGCACTCTTGTTTTCTGAATTAGGAAATTGAGCCCCATGGAGCTCAAGCAATTGAAGCCAGATATCTGACAAATGCTGGGGCTCAAACTGAAATCTCTTGCCTCTTCATTCAGTATTTTTGCAACTCATTTCAGATGTATGTTTCTGAGATACTTTTCTGAGCTCAATAAAGCAGAAACAAGAAAACACATGAACTAATTTCTTATTAACTTTCATTTCTAATACCTGTAGGGAAACAGTACAATACAGAAGAGTTTCTTAAAGTTGCAGAGAAAGTATTAACATACATCAATACAAGGTTACCCTAAACGTTTTCTATACCAATGACATCACTGGTCCAATTAAAGAAAAATCTAATATTCAAAGCAGTATGACTACCTCTGTTACATTATTTCCTTTTTAATTTAGGAGGGAGCCTTCTATACTCTGAAATTGAATTTGCTCTTCTGAATTCACAATTAACTATCACTCATAATGCATATATGCCCATTTATACTCATACCTGCCCTAGCATCTTATTCTTTCACTTTCTAAAAACAGTCATTATGTAACTACTTGAAAAAATTGTGATTTTGGAAATCTGGGGAATTTTCAGTGCAGTGACTTCCTCTACCAAAATGCATAATAGTCCATCTATGGCTTAGTAAGCAAATCCTAGAGAGCTTCAGGGACAGGATGCCACATTGTGTAAGTGTCCAAAACAATATTTGCAACCAGATATTTTTGATTACAATAAGAACTCTCTATGAACATTAACACATAATCTCTTTTTTGGTTGTTATTTTGGGGGGAACAATAAACATCTAACTCCAAGCTTTCATTGTTTTCCCACCATCCCCTCCTTTCACTCTGTTCTACCCCTAATCCAAATTTCCTATGAGTTCATTATAATTTAAAATGTGGAAATATTGAATGTCAGATTGACTAGTAATTTAAAATATGATAGAAGCTAATTCTCTCATTTAAGAGATGAGAGAACTGTGCCATAGAATAAGGTAAAGTAACCTATCATATACTAAAATAACACAGAATCCTCAAAGGAATTAATAAATATATTTTAATCTTTGATCTTCTACTTCCTTTTCTGCCTTGTACAAGTCCCCCTTAATTTCTCAGGGTCCCAATTTCTCAAGGTTTATTATGAGAAATTTGGAATAGATCACCAATGTATAATAATTATAAATTAATAAATAATGTACATTTCAGTCATAAATATATACTCATATGATTATCATACGAAGATACTAATTCAGTGAAAACAGCTACTTTTTAATTTGCATCATCATAGAGCATGCACAGGCCATTATCCTTCAAAACCTAACCAGAATGAATAAAGTAACTTTAATAAAGTGACTTTAAGTCAGCAATAAAAGCATTAACAGAAAAAAATACCTCATTACAACCTTCCTTCCCTAAGACATACACATGCTAATTGACAAAACAGGTTGTCAGTAGTGATGGTAATTTCTTGTGATACTAATAACAATTGCAAGCCTTTTACCACCATTGGCTACTACACAGGGCTGATTGCCAAATTAATCTAAGCAATCAGCATTATGCCTTAAAAAAAATTACAAATTTATTGGGCTGGGTTCCTCAAGGAAATTATATGCTGTCAATGGTAGTCCTTCAATTTTTCTTTGTTATCTCACTCTTGTCATCTGTACAAACAGGAGTTATCTTCCTCTTTTTAATAAAATATTTTTATTTATTGTAATAAAATGTTCATTCCTTTTTTGACATATGGAAAAGCCTGAAAGTACACATGCTATGTGTGCATGTGTTCACACACACGTATTTGTGACTGAAGGGAAGATCAACTACTGACCGATGTATATAGCTAACCCACCTGCCTACTCAAGAAAAATCTGGCTAGAAATTCCTAAATTTCAATTCACTCTACAATGTGGGTGAAAACAGCTCCTTTCAGACAGACAAATAATCACCCCAAAATATAGGTGGTCCTCACTTTAGCAATCCTTTCTTCATAAGAAAGACATTTGCTTTTAAAATATAATGTCTACTATAAGATCTTCAGACCAAAACATAGAAAGTTGTACTTTTCTCCTTGTTTTTATTTTTTATTTTTAGTATTTCAGAATTAACCCCTTCTGCCTTTATAGCTTACAAAATTATTAATAGAATGATGGTAATCGTGGTAAGAGTTTTGGCATGAAAAATGTATATCCAAGAGTTTGGTATTCACATGGTTCCAGTAAAATGGCATCTGGAAAAGGTTAAGAAAATCTAGTCCAAGTTCATCAATTTAGAGTTGGGAGGGCATATAAAGGTCATCTAGCCTTCTCTTTCCCATCTCAGTAGTAACCTTCAGCTTAGGTGATTTCCTGGAGTTCACACAGGTAGAAAGAGGCAGAATAGTAATTCAAATCCAGATTCCCTGAGTGCAAATTCAAGACTCTAGCCACTTAAATATACTATATTAATCCCTGAGGGACATAACCTAAGAACCAAGCTGAAGTGATTGATGTGTGTAGTGAGAGAATTCTATGATGACAGTCCAAACTTTAGAGCATGCTGTGCATTGTTCTCCCTCATGGTTTATACAGAGGTCCAATGTTCTCTTAAAACTACCAGTCTAATATATGGAACTTTAAGGGCTTAGTTTCAGAATATAAATAATTTAGAAGATGTAAGTGACTCTGTTATGATGAAAAGTCTTCTTATTGGCTATAGATATAGAGGAACTAATAACTCAGTAGAGGCTGACCCAGAACCATCTGTGTATTTAATAAAAACAATAAACAAACAAATAAATGAATAAATTCAAACAGCTATTTCATGCTCTCTTCCATAATATTATTATTTTTTTTTTTGCTTTTTTTAGAAAGAGAGAAATTGTGGCTTCTAATTGTTGCTAGACTATGTTAACATCTCTTTCATCTACCTAGCTACTATGTATCAAAGAATTCATGATTCCACTGTTTCCTTTGTGTGTGAAAAGTGATAATGTGATACTAAGTGAATGAGTTCCAGGAGAAAAAAAAATGGCCAATCATGTGAGTTTCACAAGGTCAAAAGAGACCTTAAAGTTGGTCTCAGAGCCTGTGAATATCCAAGCAATAGAATTCAGTGAGGCACCCATAAAGCAAAACCAAGCTATATGCTTGACCCAGAATACCAGCTGATTAACCTAATAGTTGAAATACTCTATCTTAGAAGGAGTCAGCACAGCTAAACAAAGGAGTAACTATCTATTAGCTATATGACATCAAGAAATCAACTTTTTGGGGTCTCTAAGAAAGGAGAAAATGACTCACAGGTTAAGAGATACACCTGTAACCCACATGTTCCCTAAAGTTGCTTTTCAGTATCTTTTAGTATACTCTTATTTGGCAACAAGTGTGTGGAGGGGAGAGTAAACTTCCCATTAATAGTGGTAGTCATGTTAAATTTTTGTCACTTATGTTCTTGCTATATCTTTTTAGTAACTACTGTTTTGCATTAATTAATTGATGATGACTCATTTATATTTTGCAGAGCACATTGTATGGAGGCTTCTGAGCAATAGTTTTAGAAACCCTAAAGCCTTGGGGTGCTCTAAGGAGATCAGAAGTCAGTTGCTGCCTGGGATGTGAAACTTGAGAACCTAATGCAAGTGGGCTGTTCAGCCTTCATTTTAAAAGACGATCAATGACATTATTATTTAGGAACGGTGTACATTTTTGACTACAGGATGGATAGGTCTCTAGATTTGTGCCTCTCATGTTTCATTTTTGAATTACTATATTACTATTATCTGCTTTGCTCATAGAGCATAATGCCTTTCTTTGTTGCAAATATGCTATGCTGGGCAGTCTTGTACTAGGCTAGTTCATGCCTCAAAAATCATACTAATATTCTTCAGGAAGACTTTGAGAGTGTCTTTGTACATGTATTCACACCTCTGTGTAAATAGTCTTGTGTGAGTCCTTTGAAAAGTAGTCTTTTGGGTAAACATATGTTGGTATTCTGGCTATCTGGTCAGCCCATTGGAATTGTACTTTGTACAGTAGAGTTTGAATGTTTGGCAATTCAGAGTGAGAAAGGACCTCACTGTTTGGCAAATTACTTTGTTAGATAATCTTCAGAATCTTTCTTGGATAATTATAAATGAAAAGATTTGATTTTCTGGCATGGAACTGGTTAACTCCAGGTTACACAGACATATAGGAATAAGTTGTTACATAATATAACATATAACAAAATGGGTCTTTGAACATTCAGTTTAGTATGCAACCTTATACCTCTTCTCTCCCATACTTTTTTTTCAGAGCCTCCAGCTAACTCTGACAGTGCATATGTTAATTTTATCATATATGTGAACATTCCTGGAAAAGTCTGTTTCCAAGGTAAGTGAACTTATCCATAGCATTTGGCATTTATCTTTTTATTGTAACCAATGATTCCAAATATGAATGATACAGTGTTGGCTGATGGAGAAACTCTATTTTGTTAGTGTTGTCAGATCAAAATTAGCACAAGCAACAGAGAGTATTCTGTTGCATATCTGCCTCAAAGGCTACATTGAATAATCTGTGAATTAAATGTCATGTACCAACTCTGCCTCCACTTTCATTTTGGCTTTTGGTTTACAGTCTTTTTCTCTAATTAGATTATCATTAGCATTTTTGCTGACCTTGATGCCATTTTAGTCCTCCTTGAATGCCTCTGACAACAACATGGGAAACATCATACTAACAGTATAGGAGCAAGTCCAGAGACTGGCTTCTTTTGGTGATCAGAAAAACACCAAAGTTGATGAATTGGTATTAGAAAAGTGAGCTCAAAAAAGAGTACTATGTGTAGACAAAAGGAAAGTCTCTCTCTCTCTTTCTTTCTTGCTTTCTTTTTACATCTGGGACTGAAGGAATGTGTGTTCAAAGAACTATTTCACTGTTTTTTTGGTGCTACTAAATAAAATATTCAACTAGTAATCAATTATGTTCAGTTTCCAGAGAACAAGAAGTATAGTACTATTTCCATGTAAACCATTTCTTTAACAGTATTCTTGGGTCTTTATGCTACTTTTCATCAATATTTATATCAGTGCTTACAGATTTCTTTCTATATATGTAGTATTAGATTTACTGAACAACTTTATCAGTTTAAAAGATTTGCCTCCCTCTCTTCCCTGCTCTCTCCCTTCTTCCCTTCTCTCCTTTTCTTCATCTCTCTCTCTCTCTCTCTCTCTCTCTCTCTCTCTCTCTCTATATATATATATATATATATATATATATATATACACCCACACCCACACCCACACCCACACATATATATACATACATATATATATATATATATATATATATATATATATAATATATATATATATATATATAATCTGTCTCTCTTTCTTTGTCTCTCTGCCTCTGTCTCTCTCTCAATCTCTCTACCTCTCGGTCTCTCTCTATCTCTTTCTCTCCGTGTCTCCTTTCTCTCTATCCCTCTTCCCTTCCTTCCTTCTCTCCATCTACTTTTCCTCCCCTCTGCTCTACTTCTTCCCTATCCTCATTTCATTAAAAAAATGCTGACTGGCCAGCAGATGCTGCTGTCTTTCACTAAACTAAGTGGAAATGTTTTGTCCTAAAGCCTGAGACACATCAGTGACTAGCTTAGCCAGCTGTGGAAAACAACAAAAACACTCTCCAGCACTTAAGGTTTTAGAGGGTGAAGAGTTACAAGACAAGTAGATCAAATTCTTGGCTACATTAGAGCATACAACATTCTGGCTTGTTGGGGAATAGGCAGTGTAACTTTACAGTACATGTGATGGCAGTCTGAATGACAGACAATAGAAAATATACGTTGATGACAGTGCAAGGGATGGCAAGCCCAAAGAAATGAATGTGAATTGCAAAAAAGCAGGGATGGTATAGGCCTAGGCCTGAGGGGATGCAGTGAATCAGAACTATTATCAACACACACACACACACACACACACACACACACACACATCAATCACATAGTGCTTTAAAAGCATAAAAGGAAAAAAAGACAACCAAAAATATTTTTAACCATTAAAACTGTCCAGAAGAGAAATGGCTTACCTTTGGTATGTTGTAAGGGATTAATTTCTCAGATATAGATTGGACTAGATAATGATTTCTGAGCCCCTTTCCAACTCTGAATTTTGGATCATCTAGCCCAACTCAGGCTTGTAAGTAAATCTTATCATATCCCCTCAAAGTATTCACCAATGTTTTATTCTTGAAAGACAATTTTTTGTAACAGTAATTAAAAACTGCTACAGCTGAAGAAGTTTCCATTCTAACAAAATTACAGATATTTGGAAATATGGCTATAAAAAAGCCAATTTTAATATCTTAAGATCAAAAGATTTTTTTTTAAATTAACATGATATTATAGGGATTGGAAGCTGAAAAAAGAATGAAAAGGTCTAACTTGTAGCCCAGAGATACTGAAAACACATTTTGTTATGTTTCACAATTTTCAGCACCTCTCTCAGATTGTTGTACCAATTTCCTTTTATTGTTCTGTCTCAGTTCCCCTAAATTGTTCTGCCTCAATTCCTTAAATTGTTCTGCCTCAATCCCTCTGGTTGCAACCCCTCCTTCCTGCCTATTAGGACTGATACAATTTAAGGCTGGCTACTCTAGAGCCATAAACTGTCAATGATTAATCTCAGATAAGGGTGGGGTGGGGTGGAGATCTTCTGTTTCAGACATCCTGTCTCCTAAGTCCTCCTAAGTTATCAAGAATTTATGGTCCTCCCTCTCCTCACCCCTCTCCCCAAACCAGTCAGAACTGGATTTATGGTCCATTCCTGGAAATTCCCACTTACCAGTGCTTATGCTATCCTGCCCCCCCCACCTTTGTATCCTCTGATTACTAGAGCCCTATAAAAATCCTTGAAATCTCACATTTGAAGCTGAATTCTTTGAGAATTCAAGTCCAATTCAGCCCTAGGGGGAAACATGGATTCTTCTCTGCCCCCAGACAATCTCTCCCTCTCAGAAATTCAAATAAAATATTAAAAACTCTTTAATATTTATCTTGCCTCAGTTTCTCTGGCATTACAAGTTGGATGTATGAAAGATGATCCAGTTTAAGTTCCATCAAAGTAGCTTTAAAAACCCAACCACTCAAAAACAAGTAAATAAAAATCTAGTCCAACCTGCATCCCCTAACTGTAGCCTAGCCCCAACCCATCCCCACCTTTTGGAAATATAGATTCATATATGTTCACAGACCTTTAAGGTCTGTTCCAATTATATATACACAGATACATGCATACACACACACACACACACACACACACACACACACACACACATATAAAGTAGAGGCAAAGAAAAATTGGAAAGGACTTTACAGATGGGTAAACTGAGGTTTACCAAGGTTAAAAGACTTGTCTAAGGTCTTGTAGGTAATCAATAGCATAGTCAGGATCTGAATCCAGATCCCCCAACTATAGAGCCAGTATTTTTTTTTTTTCTTTCCCTCATGCTGCCATTTTTAAAGATCTTGGACCTCTGAATACCTAATAAAACAATAGATTGAAAATTGCAAAGTAAATTTAAAAACTTTTGATGACAGATAAAAGAGAGGGAAATGTTAATGCATTTAACCTTTAAAAATAAATTTAATGGAATTGATTTATATTAGAAAGACCACTAGATGTGGAGTCATAAGACTTGGATTTGAAGTGATTCTATTTCTTGTGCATTTACTAGCCATTTAACATCTCTGAGACTCATCTGTAATAGAGTGATAATAAGACTTAAAATAATTTACCTCACTAGAAAATTCTGGTTATTATAAGGATCCAATGAAATGTTTTCATTAATTGTAAATATTATTATAAATACCATTTTTATTAGATCACGAGAACAATGGATATCAAAATCATTTCTTGAGAAATACAGAGAGAAAAGCAAAAAAAAAAAAATTGAAAAAAAAGTTTTAAAATATTATTGTGAGGACTTTCCCCTTAGGAATATAAAACTAAATTTCTATTAAAAAAAAAAAAAAACACTTTCAAGTTTAGAAAGATTCTATTTCTAGTATCTTTGGTACATATGTGGCCTCAGTGACTGAAATATTTGCAGTGTTCCATGAATAATTATCTTTGTCCTGAGCACTTGCCAGCATGACGCATCTTCATTTCATTAAGTGAAAGAAGGACAGGATGGAATTGGCAATGGCAGAATTCATTTATCACATTTTAATAGAGAAGCAACTCAGGAAGGGAGGGACTAATGAGATATTTCTAAAGATATTAGCCAGCTTCTATTAAAGGGCCATCTCCTGTGAGGCTGCAGCAATGATAGATTGCTAAAGGCCATAATGCTGGGAGGCTTCCTGCCCCACATCTCTTTGCTCTTCTATCTAGAGACATATAATCACATTTTCTTCACCCCTCCCTCATCCCCAAACTCACATATTCATTAGGAAATGATACCAGAGTCCAATACAGAGATAAAGGGATAAGCTCTGACTCATATGAACAAGATGCATTACTCTAGGGACGTGACCAACCTTGCCCAGACTTGTCTATCATTAGAAGCAAGTCTGAAATTGCAAAAACTTGCCAATACTAGTGGGGAAAAATATTTCATTAAAAATCATAAAATCTCAATTCAACTTCCCACTCAGCTCCTTAATGTACTTTGATTACTTTATTATACAGTACCTTTTTGGCAAGTCACGTAAACTCTCAGGGTCTCCCTTTCCTTATCCTTAAAACAGGAATAATCATACCTATCCCATTAGGTAGTGGTAGGATTGAAAAATGAAATGTATATGATGTAAACTGAAATCTTTTGGGAAAAATGATGTAAACTTTGGAGAGACTCCCCAAAACTGGGAAAAGCGCATTTTTCCCAGATAACACCATTTTGAGGGGTGGAGGAGCAGAAGTAAACTGTGTCTCCTTTGGGGGGACTCTCAAACCCTGGGGAAAAGCACACCTTTCCCACACCATGCCCTTCCCAAGTTAAATGTTCCCAGACAATGCCCTTCCCAATTAAGAGGTCTCATTCAATTAAAAATCTCGGCCTGATGCATAGTCAATAGGGGGCTATTGGGTGACTCAAACTGCTGCCCAGTCCTGAGGCCAAGATTTACCTGATATAATTAAGAATATGTTAACCCACATTTGCCAAATTCCTAATCTGGAGTTTTGCTCTTTAAGAAAGCTTTCTTCTTAGTGAAAATAAATTCCACCCCCCCCTTTTTTTTTTTGGGTGGGGGCACACATAGACTTCGGATTTGTTAATTCTTTTGCAAGGCACTTGAGGCACTGACCAGATCTAATATTCCTATTCTTGCACCTGATCATAAGCAAAATATTATGTAAATATCTGATAATAATATCATTTTCCTATTGTCTGTAATCTTTCCCCCATCCCTTTTCCAGTTTTACATCTAAATAAGTAAGTAGAGAAGGAGAACATGCATTTGTTGAGCACTTACTATTTGCTAGGAGCTGTGCTCAGTGATCTACAAATATCTCATTTGATTTAGTATATTTCAAAGTGTCACTCACTTCTAATTCATTTTAGTTTTTCAGACTCTTGCTTATGAGGGGAATCTTTTAATGTAACATTTGGCAGTATAGTCTTCCAAACAACAATGTTGATTAAATTATCGATGGACTAAATTCAGTATTTTGTTAATACTTTTGGGACCTTACCTTGTAATCCTGAAATATAAATTGATCCCATTTCTGTTCTCATCTGACAAGTTATAAGAACAATCAAGTTGGTGCTCTTTACATATATAAATTCTAGCTCAAAGATGATTGCCAGAAGGAACATTGTTCACAACTATAACATTAGAATTCTCAATTCTTTTTCTAAGAACAAATTTCTAATCACAATTCTTTTGAAAATTTTATTTTATTTTATTTTTATTTTTCAAGCAGCAAGTGTTTTTATCATCTTGACTCTCTAACTACTTCTTCATTCTATTGAGCAAATAACGAACAAATGAATAAAACCGGAGAACAAAATCCAACATAATTAGGAGAAACAGATCCTTATGTTACTTTTGGTTGAAAAATCTTTGTCTCTAAATTTTAAGCTCATCACCTCTTTGTCAGTAGTCAGTTACATGTCTCATCTTCATTCATTTGAACTTGTTTATCCTTGTGTGGTTCAGAGCTTCTAAAGTTTTCAAAGTTATTTTTCTTTACAATGTTATTATCATTGCATGAGAGGGTCTTACATTACTCTGTATAAATTTATAAAAGTCTTCTCAGTTCACAAATTATTGATTTCATCATTTCTTATAAAAGTGATATTTAAAAATATTCATTTGACATAATATATTTAACCATTCCCCAGTAAGATGATATAATAGGTCAGAACTCTGGAGAAATGTACTTGAAACAAGGATTCTTACAACAAGGTGTTGACTCAGTGGAACTGATAAAACAAAGTCAGCCACTAACATTCCATCTCCCACCATCCTGGTGGCTCTCCTGCCTTCTGCATTTCTCCACTAAGACCAAGGTCCATCTGAAGGTGCCTCAGAAAGCTAGCCAGACCCCAGGCAAAGGAGACAGACTATGAAGGAGATAATAAAGACTTTGGACTTTATTCCTGATCCTGGATTCTATTCTTGTGGTGATTATTCTGCTGAAACATTAGTTTAGCCCTTACCAAAGTTTCCTGCTTGTCTATTTTTGTACTCATCCTATTTCTGGGCCATCGGGGCTTTCTCCATTGAACTCACAATCCTGTCAGTTGAACTGCTGAGTGTAAAATCCTTATGCCCCATGTTGGACACCAAAATGGAATGCCTTGACTAGCTTTCTGGAGGTCCTCTGAATGGGCCTTGATTTCAGCAAAATAATCATCACAAGAATAGTCAAGAATAATGTCCAAAGTCTTTATTATCTCTTTGTCTTCAGCTTAAATATTCAATTACAATTACATCAATTGTAGAACTATGACATCACCATACTAAGTACTAAGTATATGTAAACTAAATAATCATTGTGTTATCAATTCCACTGAGTCAACACCTTGTTATAAGAATCCTTGTTTCAAATACATTTCTCCAGAGTTCTGGCCTATTACAGGATGATATCCCTCAAGTTTCCAATTTTTTGGCTATCACACAAAAAATTGGTTTCTAAATATTTTGAAAATATTGGGAATTATAACATTAAATCAATATTTCAATGGAAGTAGATAAATGAAAAAGGAGATATTTAGAAAATCAGGGGACAAATGCTTAACATAATTCAGGGAAAAGGAAATTTGGGAATTGATTCATTGGCAAAAAAAGAACAGTGACATAGTCAAAAAAGACTTTGAATTGATTTGATGCACAGAGAAGAAAAGATGGCTGGGAAACAGAAGGCTGCAATAAGCAAGGATGGAAATGAGATGGGCATAGACTTAAAGGTTGGCTGTCAGCCATATTAACTCTCCATCTGTTGTCCAGTCTTTGCTAAACATCTTTATTATCTACAATTCTTGAGGTTTTTTTCCTTAAATAATCTATTATTTTCTAGGGTATCTATGCTACCCCAATTTACTTGTGTTTTAGGATAATTTTGCTTGTGAGCTTATTGAATCATATACATTCTGTGCATAGTAGCCACTCAAAAAATGAATACATGTATGCTCAATGAATAAAATAAAGGGCTAAGAAGGGTATGTAAACAAAATTATTGGGGGGAGGGTGTTGTGGATTTATAGATTTCTAATATCTCCAAATTACTAAAATTCAGATTTTTTATAAAGAAGCTATCTGCATCTAGAGAAATAATTGACAAATAAAAATATGTATAGGATGATTTTACAGACACATACACATGCACATACCTATACATACATACATAAAAATGCACATACATACTTGTGTCTTATGGTAACTATCTCTAGGCCAGATGGAGAGGGAAAAAAGCAAAAATAAGTTTACATAACTTCATTATTTATTTTAAAGGAATAGCGAGTTGTACCTAAAAGATTTGCTTTCTCATATACTATCATCTTTTTTTAAAAAAATTATACTTTGTAATAGAAATGCTTTAATTTTAAATTCAAAATAAAACACAATTCAAAAAAGTAAACTATTGTTCACTAATTATGTTGCTACAATGATTATTCTTATTCTTTTCTTTTGATATTTTGCAAAATTGATAAATTTGAGGCAAAATCTCAGAGTTGGTATTATTTTCATTTCTCTTAGAATGATTGATATGTAATGATTTTTCTTATGATGGCTAATAATTTGCTATTTATTTATTTACCACCTGTTCTTAACCCTATGTCTAGCAATTTTTCACTACTCATTTCTTTCCCTATCTCTTTATTACTCAATCATTGGCATTTAGACACTCTCTATCTCCCACTTCAAATTTTCTCACCCCTGTTTTCCTCAGTGTTACTCCAACTATGTTCTACCTCAATTTTGCCAACATATACAAGTATATCATCATTTTGGTTTTCTGAATTTCTAATTTACTTCTACCTGCTCTCACTAAGACTCCACCTGTAGTGTTCTCTTCTCTAAAATATGATCTTTCTCTGGGAGCAGGTTTCTTGGGGAACTTCTGGAAGCAGCCTTAGTTTCAGGTCCGAGTAATAATCACCTCAAATGCAGGCAGGAGTGAAAATCCAAATCCTTTAGTGTCTCCTTCAAAATAGCCTGGTTAGTTTTCTTTTTTCTTTTCTTTTTTTCTTTCATTCTTTTTTTTTTAACTGGGCCAGAGGATATGTTTATTTGATTGTTTTTCTTCTTTTTCTTTTTTTCTTTTTTTAATAGCCTTTTATTTACAAGTTATATCTATGGGCAATTTTATAGCATTGACAATTGCCAAACCTTTTGTTCCAATTTTTCCCCTCATTCCTCCCTCCCCCTCCCCTAGATGGCAGGATGACCAGTAGATGTTAAATATATCAAAAGTATAAATTAGATACACAATAAATAAATAACCAACTGGTTAGTTTTCTTAGAGGCCTATCTCTCTCCTTGGTTCCAAGAACTCTTGTTGCTAGTCCTTTGCCTCTTCCAGCTTCAGCCTCTTTTCTTTCAAATACCCCACTGACTCCTGGCTAAGGCTTGTCCTTTTATATGCTCTTTTAGAGGTGTGAATTCAAAGACTGACTCCTTCTCTGAGAGTGGGATTGTGGGAGCTGTGACTTGTGAATCTCCTCCACTGAACTTATGAATCTCCTGGACTTGTGAGTCTTGTAGAACTCCAATGAGTACTAAATACATTACTGAACCAGAGAACTTCTAAGCCTGATGCTAAAATTAGACAACTGACTTAGTGCCTTGAATCCTAACACCCACCTTTTGCAGGATGGCTGCTTTTCTATCTTGTCCAGAATTGGTTGGATCTTCATATATCTTTAGACACACTTATCTGGACAGGAATTGTGAATACTCCTTGATACAAAAAAATCTCCCACCAATTTTCTTTAAAATCACTCATTTCAAATTATCTAACATATTAAAATCAGAGAGCTTGTGAGGTACAAATCCCAAGAAAGAGTTTAGAATATGGCTTACTGTCTTCTTCTTCTCCTTTTTCCTTTACCCTAGATAAATAACTTAAGCATCCAAGTTGTTCTCTCAAGGTATCTAATTTCTCAGGCTTTTTAAATTTTATGACCTACTCCTTTAATTCAACTGTACCATATATAGGTATTTACTTGTGAAATAGTTAACATAAACTCAATGGAACTGGAGGAAGCACAAAACTATATTGACTGGCTAAACCATAATTTTCATACCTGATTTGAAATGAGTGCTCAATGAAGCAAGGTGATCCTTAAATTCCTTTGTAATTATCACCACATTTTAAATCCCTCACAGAAGGTAATTGATTTCTTTGAGGGGGTTGGTTCTTTTTTCCAAGTTAAGGGGCAATGATTTATATTTTTGCACTGTATAGCTGGATAAGTTTCAAAAGAATTTAGCAAAGAAGCGAGGACAAGAATATAAATTTATAGGAAAAAGAGAGACTAGGTGCTTCATGTCACTCATATGCTAATTTTATGGTTTATAGATGGAGTTGAGGAATGATCTGGCATGTACCTCATTATTGTCTGAGAATCTTTGTTATCACTGGCCAACAGATTACTATCTGACAGATAGCAATTTGTAGAACTACAGCATTCTCAAGCCAGGGAACTTTAGGATTATTGCTACATCTTGCTTAGGAGTTAGGGGGAGAAATATATCATTTTTAACTACATCACTCCCAAGTGTTATTGCTACATCTCTCTAAGAAGCTGTACACCATCACCTTTCCACCTCTATGTTATTTTTTTATTTATCTTGCATAGTTTATATCTTGTATTTTCATCTTTGTTTCCTAAGGACCCAGCACTATGCCTAGGATGTAATATAGGTGCTTAATAAATGCTTGCTAGAAGAATGAAACAAGGAATTGCTCATCTGAGTCACCCAATTGTCTGTGGTACAGAAATTTTACAAATTTGCATAAAAACCTAAGGTCTTTTGTATTTTTGTAAAGATTAAGGCAAAGATTGTAATTGGAAAGAATGACAATTTACCCTTACTAAATCACTCACAGCTTTAGATTCTATGGTTAAATAGTGGCCATTCAAGACCAGCCAAGAAATCATCCCTTATTGCATTGAAGGACTCCTGGCACTCTTGCACCCAAGGCTTCTCATGAGGTGCCATGCTTTCCAAATGGTCATGTACTAAGGACTTATATTTTTGCCTTTTACTCAAGATTCATTCTACCCCCACTTTTTCACCTCGTATAATAGCAAGAAAATTGAGAAGCTTCAATTTGGGCCTGCCCATCTTCAACTTATTCTCCATGATATACTTTCCCATAGTGTCTGATAAATAGGTGGTCTTTTGTTTTTGTAAAAGACAAATGTCCTTCATCTCATCCTATTCTATCTTTCTTTTTTTTTTTTTTTAGCAGATTGTTTCCTCAATTGTCTTTCTTTTCTTCCCTCCTCCTTGCCCCCTACACCTTTATTTTTAATCTATAAACTTTTATTTTAGCTCCAGGTTACTATCCTACTACCTTCAAACATACCTATTATCTCTAAGACTAACATTCTGAAAAAACAAACAAGCAAAAAGCCTCCCAAATTTTTTTGGACCTGAAATAGAGAAGATTATTATTTTTTTGTTTTGTTTTGTTGTTGTGGTTATTGTTTGTTTTTTTTTTTTTTAAAGATGCCTTTCATTCATTTCCTCAATTCTTTGCAAACTGACTTCTGACTTTATATTTCTTAATTGAAACTGCTTTCTGAAATGTTACCAGTGATTCCTTAATTGCAAAATGTGTCTTTCTTCTTCATCCTCCTGTTATTACTTTTGAAATTGTTAATCACCCTCTCCCCAAGGCTTCTGTCACTTTCTAAATTTCATTGACAGCATTTCTTATCTGTTTCTTCTCTTGTCATGTGGTTAGGGAAAATATCATTTAAGAGGTGATCTCTCCTGGTTCTTCTTCTACCTCCAGCACTGCTTTTCTCAGGTTGTTTTCCTGGCTCATTATTAATGTCATGATCCCTTTACTTTGGATGTTTTTTTAGTTTCTCTTAGCATACTATTACTTTAATTATTATTATGTAACTAGCGTACATAAGATATTTATTATTTTAATATTATATTGCACATGAATATATTTACATATATTTGTATCCATACATACCTGAGGGAAAATCTGGGATTATGCATGAATATACATGTTATTTATATGTGGATCAGAAAATCCAGATCTGCAGATTTATATCTGCATATGTTTATGTATATATGCATAAATACAAGTCTGTCTGTGTGTGTGAATATATATATTTATTAAGGCATTTGTAGGTTATATATATATATACACATACACATACACTACACCACAACATTTGAAAATAATCTTTAAATCCTATAATCTACTTTCTTATTTCTTAAATTCATTATACCATGCATGAGGATTTTATTTGAAAATTATAAAAACAATTGGAACAGTAATGTCTATTGTTCCATTTCTCCCAATGTTTAATCTATTTGTCTGTTTATCTATACACCCATTCATCTTTAAATCTACCCATCCATATATACATCTATCTGTCCATCCATCCATTGATCAACTCAGCCACCCATCCATGTATCTAGCCATCTATGTATCTATGAATCTATCTGTTTTGTTGTCTCTGTGCTTAATAGTAAAGAAGTAAGCTACTTGAGAGCAGATATTCTATTTTTTCTTCCTTTACATTTCTTTATCCTGTGGTGCTTCTTACAATGCCTGGTATATAATAGACATTTTAAAAATGCTTGATGACTAAGATTTCTTTGTACAAATCCTTTATCACTTTAAGATATAATTCTTTATTCTACATATTTATGATAACCATTTGTGGTATTTGGATTTTATATTCATACCTGAGACATTTAATGTAATAAAGACTTCTTTTCCAATTTGGAACTATGCCCAAAGAGTTATTAAACTGCATACTCTTTGATCCAGGGCTTATATCCCAAAAAGATTTTAAAGGAGGGAAAGGAACCCACATGTACAAAAATGTTTGTGGCAACACTTTTTATAGTGGCAAGAAACTAGAAAATGAGTGGATGCCCATCAGTTGGAGAATAGCTGAATAAATTATGGTATATGAATGTTATGGAATATTATTATTCTGTAAGAAATCACCAGAAGGATGATTTCAGAGAGGCCTGGAGAGATGTACATGAACTGATGCTAAGTGAAATGAGTTGAACCAGGAGATCATTATACAAGGCCACAACAAAACTATATGATAATTAATTCTGAAGGATATGACTCTCTTCAACAGTGAGATAATTCAAACCAATTTTATTTGTTCAGTAATGAAGAGAGATGACTGTGGGAACAGAGTTTGGTTCACAACATAGCATTTTCATTCTTCTTCTTGTTTGCTTGTATTTTATTTTCATTCTCATTTTTTTCTGCTTTGATTTGATTTTTCTCATGAACCAAGATAATTGTATAAATGTGTATGCATATATTGGATTTAACATGTATTTCTATCATATATATATATACTTGCTACCTAGGGGAGGGGTGGGGAAGAGTAGGAAAAATTGGAACACAAGATTTTGCAAGGGTTAATGTTGAAAAATTATACTAGCATATGTTTTGAAAAATAAAAAAGGTTAAAAAAAGACTCACTCTCCCCCATTTCTTGCTTATTCCCTTTATACTGACAGTATTGATTTTTCTGAATATCTCTTTCCAGTGGTTTCCAAGTAAGAAAATGTTTTTCTTCTTTATTATATACCAAAATTCAACATGCTTCATGAATAGAAGTTTAATTCTTCTAGTCAACCTAAATCTTCAGGGTTATAGGGTGTTAGTCAATGGATAGAATGCTGGAGCTAGAGTCACATCAGGTCTTGATCACTTATTAGTTCTGTGGTCATTGGCAAATCACTTTATGTGTGTTTGTTTCGGTTTCTTCATTAGTAAGACTATAGATAAAAATGGCACCTACATCCCAGGACTGATGTGAGGCTAAAATGAGATAATATTTATAAAGTGCTTTACAGATACTTCCGGCCAAGATGGCCGAGAAGAGGCACACTGCTGTGTAACCTCCGTGTTTTTCTCTCAGAATCCATTTCATTTCATGCCTCTGAATTAATGCTCGACAGAAAAAAAAAAAAAACATACATTTAGTTACCAAGAGAAACCATCCTTGAGACTCGTCAGGAAAGTTTGTCTTTGATTATTAGACAGAATGAGCAAGAAACTGAAAAAGACTTTAACCCTTGACAGCTTCTATACAGATAAAGAACAGACTCCAAATCCTGAGGAGACTAAAAACAAACAGTCTCCAGGTGAATCCCCAAAGGAGGAGACATCTGTTCCTCAGCACAGATGAATCTCATGGAGGAAATTAAAAAGACTCTCACAAGAGAGCTAGAAGAAAAATGGGAAAAGGAGAGGGAGGCTTGGCAAAAGAGTCTGGAGAAGTCAGTTAAAGAGAGAGTGCATAAAGAAAGCAAATCCTTGAAAAATAGGATTGGTGAACTGGAAACAGAAAATAGCTCTCTAAAAAACAAAATTGGTAAAATGGAAAAAAATTCCATAGAACAAAAGAACTCAATTGGACAATTAGAAAAAGATTTTTAAAAAGTTCGACACTGAAAATCAGGGTCGAACAAATGGAATTGAATGACTCGAGGAGACAAGAAGAATCAGTCAAGCAAATCAAAAAAAAAAAATCAAACAATGGAAAAGAATGTGAAATACCTTCTGGGGAAGACAACAGACCTGGAAAACAGATCCAGAAGAGACAACCTAAGAATCATCGGACTCCCAGAAAAGCATGATGAAAAAAAGAGCCTGGACACTATTTTCCAGGAAATTATCAAAGAGAACTGCCCAGAAGTCATAGAAACAGAGGGTAAAATAGACATTGAAAGAATTCATCGATCCCCTACTGAAAGGGATCCTAAAATCAAAACACCAAGAAATATAGTGGCCAAATGCCAGAACCCTCAGACGAAGGAAAAAATACTGCAAGCGGCTAGAAAAACCCAATTCACGTATCAAGGAGCCACAATAAGGATCACCCAAGATCTGGCAGCATCCAATTAAAGGATCGAAGGGCCTGGAATATGATATCCCGAAAGGCTAAGGAACTTGGTATGCAACCAAAAATAACTTACCCAGCTAGAATGAGCATCTTTTTCCAGGGAAGAAGATGGACATTCAACAAAGTAAGCGAATTTCACCTATTTTTGATGAAAAAGCCAGAACTTAACAAAAAGTTTGATCTACAAGTACAGAACTCAAGAGAAATCTAAAAAGGTAAAGATTAATCTTGGGAACTATATTTCGGCTATAAAGATGTATAAAGAATACAGATATAACTTGTTCTAAAAACTAGATGTGGAAAGGACATTGTACCAGAAAAAGGGGAAAGTGGGTGTAGTACATCTCATGAAGAGGCATAGGAAACCTATTATATCTGAGAGAAAGAATGGAGAGGGATGAATATAGTGAGTATTTTACTGCTTTCAGAATTGGCTTTAAGAGAAAAATTTTAGACATATTCAATCTATGGTGAAACTTCTCCCACCTCATTGAAAAGTGAGAAGGGAAAAGTGAAAAGGGAAGGAATAAGCTAAGTGGAAGGGAATACGGTAACTGGGAGGGAAAGGGGTAAGATAGAGGGAGGAACTAAGGGGGGGAGGGATACTAAAAAAGGGAGGGCTGTGAGAAGCAAGTGGTGCTCACAAGCTTAATACTGGGAAGGGGGGTAAAGGGAAAGAAGGGAGAAAAGCATAAACCGGGGTTAACAAGATGGCAAGTAATACAGAATTGGTCATTTTAACCATAAATGTGAATGGGGTAAACTCCTCCATAAAGAGGAAGCGGTTAGCAGAATGGATTAAAAGCCAGAATCCTACAATATGTTGTTTACAGGAAACATACCTGAAGCGGGGAGATACATGCAGGTTAAAGGTAAAAGGTTGGAGCAAAATCTACTATGCTTCAGGTGAAGTCAAAAAAGCAGGGGTAGCCATCCTGATCTCAGATCAAGCTAAAGCAAAAATTGATCTAATCAAAATAGATAAGGAAGGGCACTATATCTTGCTAAAGGGTAGTATAGATAATGAAGCAATAACAATATTAAACATATATGCACCAAGTGGTGTAGCATCTAAATTCTTAAAAGAGAAATTAAGAGAGCTGCAAGAAGAAATGGACAGCAAAACTATAATAGTGGGAGATCTCAACCTTGCACTCTCAGAATTAGATAAATCAAACCACAAAATAAATGAGAAAGAAGTCAAAGAGATAAATAGAATACTAGAAAAATTAGATATGATAGATCTCTGGAGAAAATGTAATGGGGACAGAAAGGAGTGCATCTTCTTTTCAGCAGTTCATGGAACTTATACAAAAATTGACCATATATTAGGACATAAAAACCTCAAACTCAAATGCAGTAAGGCAGAAATAGTAAATGCATCCTTTTCAGACCACGATGCACTGAAAATTACATTCAATAAAAAGCCACGGGAAAGTAGACTGGAAACTAAATAATCTCATACTAAAGAATGATTGGGTGAAACAGCAAATTATAGACATAATTAATAACTTCACCCAAGAAAATGATAATAATGAGACTTCATACCAAAATGTATGGGATGCAGCCAAAGCGGTAATAAGGGGAAATCTCATATCTCTAGAGGCCTATTTGTATAAAATAGAGAAAGAGAAGGTCAATGAATTGGGCTTGCAACTAAAAATGCTAGAAAAGGAACAAATTAAAAACCCCCAGTCAAAAACTAAACTTGAAATTCTAAAAATAAAAGGAGAGATCAATAAAATTGAAAGTAAAAAAAAAAAAAAAACTATTGAATTAATTAATAAAACTAAGAGTTGGTTCTATGAAAAAACCAACAAAATAGACAAACTCTTCGTAAATCTGATTAAAAAAAGGAAAGAGGAAAATCAAATTGTTAGTCTTAAAAATGAAAAGGGAGAACTCACCACTAATGAAGAGGAAATTAGAGCAATAATTAGGAGTTACTTTGCCCAACTTTATGCCAATAAATTCGACAACTTAAATGAAATAGAAGAATACCTCCAAAAATATAGCTTGCCTAAACTAACAGAGGAAGAAGTAAATATCCTAAACACTCCCATCTCAGAAAAAGAAATAGAACAAACTATCAATCAACTCCCTAAGAAAAAATCCCCAAGACCAGATGGATTTACATCTGAATTCTATCAAACATTTAAAGATCAATTAACTCCAATGCTAAATAAACTATTTGAAAAAGTAGGGATTGAAGGAGTCCTACCAAACTCCTTTTATGACACAGACATGGTACTGATACCTAAACCGGGTAGGCTGAAAACAGAGAAAGAAAATTATAGACCAATCTCCCTAATGAATATTGATGCTAAAATCTTAAATAAAATATTAGCAAAAAGATTACAGAAAATCATCCCCAGGATAATACACTATGACCAAGTAGGATTTATACCAGGAATGCAGAGCTGGTTCAATATTAGGAAAACTATTAACATAATTGACTATATCAATAACCAACCAAACAAAAACCATATGATCATCTCAATAGATGCAGAAAAAGCATTTGATAAAATCCAACAGCCATTCCTAATTAAAAAAAAAAAAAAAAAAAAACTTGAGAGCACAGGAATAAAAGGACTTTTCCTTAAAATAGTCAGGAGCATATATTTAAAACCTTCAGTAAGCATCATATGCAATGGGGAAAAACTGGAACCTTTCCCAGTAAGATCTGGAGTGAAGCAAGGTTGCCCACTATCACCATTATTATTCAATATTGTATTAGAAACACTAGTCTCTGCAATAAGAGTCGAGAAAGAGATTAAAGGAATTAGAGTAGGCAATGAGGAAACCAAACTATCACTCTTTGCAGATGACATGATGGTATACCTAGAGAGCCCCAGAGATTCTACTAAAAAGCTATTAGAAATAATTCATAATTTTAGCAAAGTAGCAGGATACAAAATAAATCCCCATAAATCCTCAGCATTTTTATACACCACCAACAAAATCCAAGAGCAAGAGATACAAAGAGAAATTCCATTCAAAATAACTGTTGATAGCATAAAATATTTGGGAATCTACCTACCAAAGGAAAGTCAGGAATTATTTGAGCAAAATTACAAAAAAAGTTTCCACACAAATAAAGTCAGACTTAAATAATTGGAAAAATATTAAGTGCTCTTGGATAGGCCGAGCAAATATAATAAAGATGACAATACTCCCTAAACTAATCTATTTATTTAGTGCTATACCAATCAGACTTCCAAGAAAATATTTTAATGATCTAGAAAAAATAACAACAAAATTCATATGGAACAATAAAAAGTTGAGAATCTCAAGGGAATTAATGAAAGAAAAATCAAATGACGGTGATCTAGCTGTACCTCCTCTAAAATTATATTATAAAGCAGCAGTCACCAAAACTATTTGGTATTGGCTAAGAAATAGATTAGTTGATCAGTGGAAAAGGTTAGGTTCACAAGACAGAATAGTCAACTATAGCAATCTAGTGTTTGACAAACCCAAAGATTCTAACTTTTGGAATAAGAATTCATTATTTGATAAAAACTGCTGGGATAACTGGAAATTAGTATGGCAGAAATTAGGCAAGGACCCACACTTAACACCATATACCAAGATAAGATCAAAATGGGTCCATGACCTAGGCATAAAGAACGAGATTATAAATAAATTAGAGGAACATAGGATAGTTTATCTCTCAGACTTGTGGAGGAGAAAGAAATTTGTGACCAAAGATGAACTAGAGACCATTACTGATCACAAAATAGAAAATTTTGATTATATCAAATTAAAAGGACTTTGTACAAACACAACGAATGCAAACAAGATTAGTAGGGAAACATCTTTACAATTAAAGGTTCTGATAAAGGCCTCATTTACAAAATATATAGAGAACTGACTCAAATTTATAAGAAATCAAGCCATTCTCCAATTGATAAATGGTCAAAGGATATGAACAGACAATTTTCAGATGATGAAATTGAAACTATTACCACTCACATGAAAGAGTGTTCCAAATCACTATTGATCAGAGAAATGCAAATTAAGACAACTCTGAGATATCACTACACACCTGTCAGATTGGCTAAGATGACAGGAAAAAATAATGATGAATGTTGGAGGGGATGCGGGAAAATGGGGACACTGATGCGTTGTTGGTGGAGTTGTGAACGAACCCAACCATTCTGGAGAGTAATCTGGAATTATGCCCAAAAAGTTATCAAAATATGCCTACCCTTTGATCCAGCAGTGTTTCTATTGGGCTTATATCCCAAAGAGATACTAAAAAAGGGAAAGGGACCTGTATGTGCCAAAATGTTTGTAGCAGCCCTGTTTGTAGTGGCTAGAAATTGGAAAATGAATGGATGCCCATCAATTGGAGAATGGCTGGGTAAATTGTGGTATATGAATGTTATGGAATATTATTGCTCTGTAAGGAATGACCAGCAGGATGAATACAGAGAGGCTTGGAGAGACCTACATGGACTGATGCTAAGTGAGATGAGCAGAACCAGGAGATCATTATACACTTCGACAATGATACTGTATGAGGATGTATTCTGATGGAAGTTGATTTCTATGACAAAGAGACCTAACTGAGTTTCAATGGATAAATGATGGATAGAAACAGCTACACCCAAAGAAGAAACACTGGGAAACGAATGTGAACTATTTGCATTTTTGATTTTCTTCCCGAGTTATTTTTAACTTCTGAATCCAATTCTCCCTGTGCAACAGGAGAACTGTTCGGTTCTGCAAATATGTATTGTATCTAGGATATACTGCAACATATTTAACATATATAGGGCTGCTTGCCATCTTGGGGGGGGTGTGAAAGGAGGGAGGGGGAAAAATCGAAACATAAGCGAGTGCAAGGAATAATGCTGTAAAAAATTACCCTGGCATGGATTCTGTCAATACAAAGTTATTATTAAATAAAATAAAATTTTAAAAAAAAAGTGCTTTACATACCTTGAAGTTTTATATAAATATCAGCAGTGAGCTACTATTATTCTTCCCCTCATACTGGAGAAAACCTGGCATGTTCTAACGATTAACATGTTTTTAAAATAATATATGTAAAGTAACAAGCAAATGTTAAAATTCTATATAAATGCTTCTGGTACTGCAGAATTATTCTTTAAAAACGGCTTCAGAATCAAGCCCATTCTCCAATTGATAAATGTTCAAAGGATAGGAACAGACAATTTTCAGATGAAGAAATTGATTATATCAATACAATCATCATTTCAGGTAACCTCTTTTAAATTTAACTACAGGGCAAATGTTATAATATTTTTGTTAAGATCTATGTGTGATTTATGTATATTTGCATAATTTCTATTTGTTTGAGGAAGACTTGAATTTAGATTTTCTTGATGCCAAGTCTTGCAATTTAATTCATTTGTCTACAACTGCCTCTTTCGTTCTTGCTCCCTCTCATCAGTTTTGTTTTCCCTCTTCCTCCTCTTCTGTCTCCTCCTTTTATTTCTTTTCTTCCTTCTTTTCCTCTTTCCCCTCTTGCTTCTTCTTCTTCTCCTTCTCTTCCCCCATCTTTTCCTCCTCTCTATCCTCCCTCTTCTTCTTCTCTCTGTCTCTGTCTCTCTTGCTCTCTTTCTCTTTCTCTCTCTCACAAATGCATAGCGATTCATGCAGGACTATTGGCTAACTTTTTCAATGACAAACACTTCATTGACTCCTTATTTTAAATTTATATTCATGGAAAAAAGATAATAATAATTGGTGTACATGTACATGCTAAGGTCATTAAAACCAGGAATTTTAACTAGAGACAGGGGGAGTGAAACCTTTTAAGATTCCCATTTAAAATTCTTTTTTATTTGCTTTCATAAAAAACTTTCATAAATGAGAGAATTTGTTCTATAATGCACTCTTTTCAGCTGGGTATTACTCATCTGAAAGATATGGAACTTATCCTGGGAGAGTCTTAAAAGTATTTCTTTCTTCTTTCTTCTTTTGGCCTGCGGTCAGGAAAAATGTCAGTTTTGAGATAATGTGAATAATGAGACTAACCTTAAGAATAATATGTATAATCACATGTACAAAGCCAAGGGAAGAAGAAATTGTAAGTCCTTGTTTTACCCTTTGTCCTGAAAAAAATAAATAATGAGTGAAAACTGAAGTATAATACAACAAAACAAACACAAATACTAGACTTCAAACCATTAATAATTCAGTGCTTTTACAATATATTTCCTGTAAATTCTATTTAAAAGGTATGTCATACTATTTAGTACAATTTATTAATCAGTAACAAAGAAAACATCAATTTCTTTCTGATTCTCAGATCCAAACTTTTAAATTAAAAAAAAAATATTCAGGATTTTATACTAACCTTCTGCCTGTTATTTTCAGCAATAAAGAAGGGATCTCCAGCCAAGACCAAGAATTCAATGGCATTTTCTGTCAGACCACATTGATTTCAGTTTAAAATAAACTCACCCACCCTTCCACCTTCTACCACTATTCCCTGTAGCAACACTTTATTTTTCTTTATATCAGATGCTTACCTTTTTCCTTGGATATATTTTTACAAGCAAAAACTATATTGCCTTGAGGTTTTGCATTTTTTTTTGGGGGGGGTGCCCTTTCACCTGCTATTTTCTTCTAATATCAGAGAAAAACATCAGTGTTGGAAGAATTCAAGCTTACTTCATCAGTGATTCCAAACCTCTATAGAAGGCTGAAACTCCTGATAATACTGAACAAATGATCATCCACTGAAATTCCTGCAAGGCTGGGATTTAAATAACAAATTATGTCTCATTTTATGATAGCAGCAAAAGTATCAGTGCGAATTTGCATTTTTAAAATAGTATATAAACAAAAAAAAATAAAAATTTACATACATAATTATTTGTATTCAGTGCAGATGTATACACAATTTTCACTTTTCTTTTCTATTGAAATTCTGTCACTACTCCCTCATACTATGTTATTTCTGTCTTCCAGTGCTAATAAAATGAAATGAATTCCAGTTATTTTTCCTTATTTAAATATTGTCCACTTAAATTGCTCTTTACACCTAAAATAACCTGTATATAATAAAGTATTTTTATTACTGCCCATTATCATAAATGGATTATTTTATTCTGCTGTGCGTATGATACTTTCTTTCTTGTAAACTTCTAAAGAAAAGAAACTGCACACATGTTTATATGGGTGGGGTTAATTAATTCATTCAGTAAACAGTAATATATATAATCATATGCAAATCCCTATACTAGATAAGATTGAATAAAATAAATACCATTGGTACTATCATGTTAAGTTCAGTATACACTTAAAATCAAGCTGTGAATGAGAGTAATTCATAATTCCTCAAATAAATATTTTTATTTTTTGTATTTGTACTGATATATTAAATAAAAAAATATTTTAAAATGTAAAATACAAACTCAGATTGATTAACTCATTTTGAGAATTGGCAAGAGGGGGCTTCAGATTTCTCAGAAGGAAATATTATGACTTGTTTATTGCATATGATGCATGGCATGGTATGACCACATATTATTGTTATCTGTATATGATAGAAGGGATGCCATTTGGGTATTATTATTATAGCCATAATCATAGACTAATTTAAAAATCATCTAGTAGGGGAAGACTACTGTTAATGACAGAAAATGGTCTTTGCCAATAATTAAAACACAACTGGTAAGTTTTTGTGGCAGCCCTTTTTGTTGTGGCGAGAAACTTGAAATTGAGTGGATTCCCATCATTTGCAGAGTGGTTGAATAAAATGGTATATGTATGTAATGGAATATTATCATTCTATAAGAAATGATGAGTGAGCTGATTTCAGAAAGTATGGAAAGATTTACATGAACTGATACTGAGTGAAGTGAGCAGAACCAAGAGAACATTGTACACAGCACTAACAAAATTATATGATGATCCATTGTGATGGACTTGGAGTTTTTCAACAATGATGTGATTCAAGGCAATTCCAGTAGATTTGTGATAGAAAAATATACATCCAGGGAGAGAACTGTGGAGACTGAATGTGGATCACATTATAGTATTTTCATATTTTTGTTGCTGTTTGTTTGCTTCTTTTCTTTTCCTTTGTTGTTTTTTCCCCCTTTGATCTAATTTCTTTCTGCTCAGCATGATTAGCATAGAATTATGTTTAGAAGAACAGCACATGTTTTAACCTAAATTGGATAATTTCCTGTCTTGGAGACAGAGGTTGGAGAAAAGGATAAAGGAGGAAAAGGAGAAAATTTTGGAACAAAAGTTTTTGCAAAGATGAATGTTGAAAACTATTTTTGTATGCATTTGGAAAAAGTACTATAAAAATAAAATAAAAAATAAAGTAATACTGTAAAAATAAAGTAATAGCTAATTTTCAGGGGAAAAAAAAAAACATTCTGAGTTCCTTCATGAAATATACATCTAGGTTAGCTTTGAAAATTATTGAATTTCAGGAGGACCTGAATTCAAATGTAACTTCAGACACTTAACACTTCCTAGCTATGTGACCCTGGGCAAGTCACTTAACTCCAATTGCTTCAGCAAAAAAGAAAAAGAAAAAAAAAAAAGAAAAGAAAAGAAAAAGAAAATCATTGACTTTTCATTCTAAAGTTTTGTGCATATATTTCAAAGATTAAATAAATCAAATATTTAAAAATTTAAAAAAAATGTTTCTGTTATTTTCCCCCCACTATTCTCATGAATGCCTACATATTCCTTCAAAATTATACATATAGGATGCATACTTAGATCTTTAACAAGAGTAGCAAATTTGAACTTTTGTCCATTAAAGAATACTGGATATAAAATCAGAGAATATGTTTTCAAATTCTCTATCTTACATTGGTTACTTGTAGGACTTTGGGTAAAGTATATTAATTTTTGAGTCCTTAGTTTTCCAAACTTAAGATAAAAACTTGAACCGGTTGTTGGTAAAGATTCTCCTTGCTCTAAATCTGCAAATTTATAATTATGTCATATTTTGCTACATTCATTCATTTATGCCACAAGACTTCAGAAATGTGCTTGGATCTGAAGATACACTAACAGCAATAACAACAATAAAGGTGTGATTGTCCCCTTCAATGATTGAAATTCTATCAAATGGAAGGTGAAAACTCATAGATATATAATTAAATAAAAAATATATACAAAGAAAATAAAAAAAGAAATTTTGGTAGAATAGGCCCAAAGGGCTTAAACTTTTTCCACTCACAACTTCTTTTTATCTGAGAAATTTTTATATAACCCTGGGAATATAGGTAGTTAGGTATATAAAATAGTCATAAAAATCAAACATTTACTGATAACGAATTATAATTTAGTGACTTTCATATTTATATGTGGTTGTTAACTACAATTTAAAAAGCTAGGAAATAGGAAATTAAAAATTGTTAAGATCAGATTGGCCACATGTACAAAGCTGACCCTCAATAAAAGATGAAGTTTCTAAGAGGTATGAGTAATATGGAAAATTGTATCTGATGAATGGCAAGAAGGGAAATTTTGTTGGATCACTGAGTGCAGGAAACAGGATAGTGTTATGAAACCTAAAAAATAGACACTGGAGGGGCACCTGGATAGAGCACCAACCCTGAACTTAGAAGGACCTGGTAACTCAGACAGTTAATACTTCCTAGCTGTGTGCCCCTGGGCAAGTCACTTTTTAACTCAACAACAACAAACACACACACACACACACACACAAGCATATGTGTATATATGTATGTACACACACACACACACACACACACACACACATACAAGTCAGCTTGTGAAGGCCCTTAAACCCAAATACAGGAGATTGTAGTCATCCTAAAGGCAATATAGAAACCAAAGAAGGCTCTTGTCCAGAGAAGGTTGCTTGTTTTCACTTCTGAGATAATCGAATGATTGGATATATTTTGTGGAATTAGGTAAGAAAAGAAATTAATAAACTAATTCAGAAGTTATTAGAGACTAGTCAAACCAGAGGGTTTCAATCAATTTTTTAAAAAGCCCAAACTGTGACTATGTTAACTCTCAGTGAGAAGCCAGGAACAATCAATGTGACAGGACACAAATACCATGCAAGGACTCTTTAATTACATGGGAATTCAAGGGAATGCTGATAAACGGAGTCTTAATTAGAGGCTTCTAGAGATTGCTCTACAATTACACTTAGGAGATCCCAAAGTAATCACTATATAACCAGTATTTTCAGTTAGAAGATTGGGAAGGGAAATAAAGGAAAACGATGGGCCAGCCTTTCTTAGTTTGTGTGGAAATGAGGCTCTATTCTAGATAGTGACTGAAAAATTCTATGGAATTCACTCCAATCTTCTCTTCTCAAATTTCTGTACAAACAACAGCATGCACATATACAATATATTCAGAGACACAGAACATATAACATGCTCATATGCAACACATGTTCCTACAACATAACATGAAAGGATATGCCTACACACGATGTTTGTACATATATAACACTTGCATAGGATAATACATAAAACATGTATTGAATATACCATTTTATACATATACCATAATATGCATATATGACATTAAATATATCAACACCTTTAAAACCCACATGGATATTCCCTATCTACAACACATGCACATTTCTCTTGTAAGCTTTTGAAAGAATTTTTTCTGTTGTTTGTTGCTTCTGGGCAGGGAATTCAAGGTAGAAGAAGAAAAATAGTTGCAATAAAACTTCATTTCCCCAGATGCCTGAAAGCATTCTACAAATATTATCTCATTCCTTCCTCCAATAGACCTAAGGGAATGATAGGTGCCAAAAACTAGCATTGCCATTGTGAAAAAGAGTCAAATATTTTAAATAGACTTCAATAAAGGAAGATAATGTCATACAGCAATTGAGTAGCTGATTTGGTATTTCTGTCTTAAATATCCCAATCCTGATCTTAAAGCTATAGTAATAATCATTTATAAAAAAAGAAAGAAGTAATCATTTTTGAGGAAATACTAATGTAATTACACAAATTCATTTTTATCCACTAAATATTTATTGAACACCTTTGAAGTACAAACAATAGCACTATTTCCTATTAGCTTATTGTTGCATAGTTTGTTTACTTCCTCTCTTCCTCCTTATCTTATGAATTCTTGAAGGTCAAGGACTATTCTTTGACATTCAGCATTCAGAACAATGTTTAACATATAGTAAATATTTGGAAAGTACTTATTTACTGACTACACCAAGCACTTAGAGAAGATACACCCATATACACATATATATACATACATAAAGACTATACCGTCTTTGTGTTTGATAAACATATCAATCAAGAGATATAATAGACACACCTAAAATGAATAAATTTTGTCTTTATTGAGAACTCTGAATCTCACCACTCTTTCTACCAATTCAGGTTACATTTACTAGTACTTAATTTACTTAGTAGATGAATTCCAGAGAATTGACTGAGGTGCATGTAGATTAAGTGACTTGAATATCATAGAGATATTAAATTTTAGAGGTAGAATTTGAAAGAATAGTTTATTACTATATTGCTTTTACAGAGATCTAAGTTAAAAGTTATATAATAATACAAAATCATTTTAAAAACTTCTGTGATGTGATTACATGTTTTGATATCAAAGAAAAAAGACATCTTTAGGTAAGGCTTGGGAATATTAGTAATCTAATTCAACAAATATCTGTCAGTAAGTCAAAAAGCATTTATTAAGCATTTACTAAGTCCCAGAACTAACACTGGAGATATAATGAAAAGTAAATAGAGTGTCTGTATAAAAGAAATTGCCATTCTAATGGAAACTTATGGTTCTAGATATAGGGCAGGACTTGGAATTAAGAAAGCCTTATTTAAAATTCAACCTCCAATTATAACTGTGTGACCTTGGGTAAGTCAATCTATTTGCCTCAGTCTTCTTATCTCTAAAATAAGGATGATAATAATAGCACTTATTCCCAAGGATGATTATGTTGATCCAATAAAATAATATTTGTAAGGTACCATGAAAACTTTAAAGCATTATGTAAATGTTAGTTATTATGATTATAATCATTAAAACTACTATTTTCTTCATCTTTAGTAATGAGAAGATTTTCTAAGTCTATTTTGTCTTTATCTTCTCAGAAAGACATTGTATTGCCTATCTTATATATATTACATCTTAGATCTCAATTTCATTTTAACTCTGAATTTATAATTTCCAGTAATTACACATATTTTTCAAAAGATATTTCTATATCTTTAGCTTTAATTTATATGATTTGTTGTGGATTTGTAATTGATATGTTTATCTTGATAGTTTTCCTAATATTGAACAAGTCCTGCATTCCTGTAAAGAAAGCCACTGGTTAAAGTGTAAAATCCTTGTGATTCATTGCTGTAATCATATGCTAGTATTTTATTTTACATATTTGCATCAATATACATGAGAGAAATTGGTTTATAATTTTCTTTCTCTGATTTAATTCTTCTTGACTTAGGTAGCAGGACCATATTTGTGTCATAAAAGGAGTTTAGTAGGACTCTTCTTCACTTTTCTTAAATAGTTTACATGGTATTGGAATTTTTTAACTGTTTAGAAGATTCATTTGTGAACCCATCTTGATCTGGGAATGCTTTCCTAAGGAGTTCATTAATGGCTTGTTCAATTTCTTTTTCTAAGATGGGCTTATTTAAGCTATTTCCTGATCTATTAATCTAAGTATTTCATATTTTCAGAAATATTTATCTACTTTACTTAGATTGTCAGATTTATGTGTTCATAATTGAGCAAAATATTTTCTTATGATTGTTTTATTTTTCTCTTCATTATTGGTGATTTCATACTTTTCATTTTTGATGCTAGATATTTGGTTTACTTTCTTTTTCCTTTAAATCAAATTAACAATGATTTATCTATCTTATTAATTTTTATTTTCATAAAACTATTTCCTAGATTTATTTATTAGCTTTATTGTTTTTTCTTTCAATGTTATTAACTCAACCTTTCATTTTTAGTATTTTTAATTTGGTGCATAATTGGGGATATTTAATTTGTTCTTTTTCCATTCTTTTTAGTTGCATGCTTCATTCTTAAATCTTTTTCCATTTTGTTGATGTAAGAATTTAGAAAAATATAATTTGTCCCAAGTTCTGCTTTGGTTGCAACCTATAAATTTTGGCATGTTGCTTTATTAGCATTTTCTTTAATGAAATCAATTGTTTTTATGATTTGCTTTGATTCATTTATTCTTTAGGAAGAGATTATATAGTTTATGATTAATTTTTATCCAGTATCCCATTGTCCTTTTTACATGTAATTTATATTTGCACATTATGATACAAGAAGAATATATTTAAAATTTCTGCTTTTCTATATTTGATTTTGAGGGTTTTGTATATTATTACCTGGTTACTGAGGAAAAAGTCTATTTCTTTCTCTTCAAATTAATTTTTCTCCAAAATTCTGTTATACTTAACTTCTTTTCTAATATTGTATTTATATCCTTACTTTCTTTTTTGTTTTTTGATTTATTTTGTTTTGGTTTTTGCTTGGATTTATCTAATTCTGAAAGGGGAACACTTGAGTCTCCCACTGGTATAACTTTGCTGTTGATTTCTTCTTGTAATTAACTTCTTTCTGAATTGGGAAACGATATCTCTTGGGAAATAGTATCATTGTCTATGATACCATTTAACTAGATGTAGTTTTCTTCTTTATCTCTTTTAATTAGATTTATTTTTGCTCTTAATTAGTTGGAGATTAAGATTGCCACTCCTGCTTTTTGTTTCTTACTTAAGTTTAAACATAATAGATTCTGCTCTAGCCCCTTACTTTTACTATGTATAGCTCTTCTGCAAGTATGTTTCTTATAAATAATATAGAATTTGGGTTTTTATACACTTTTTTACCTTCAATTTATGAGAGAGTTCATGTCATTCATATTTTTGGTTATGATTACTACCTATATATTTGCCTTTATTATATATTTTTTCTTCCTGTTTATCTCATCACTCCTTTCAGCATTTTCCTTCTCACCAGTGTTTTGATTCTGTATAATATCTCCCCTGGCCTGTCCTCTTTTCTGTCATTTAGTCCTGTCCCTTTAATTAATCCCACCTCTTACTTCCTTTTGACTATGGTAGATTTCTATTTTTAACTGATTGGGAATATTAATCCCTTTTTAAGCCAATATTGATGAGATTAAGATTCAAGCAATGGACATTGCCTAACCTCTCATTTTTCTCTCCACTATAATTGATTTTTTATGCCTCTTCATGTGAAATGATTCACCCTATTGTACTTCACTCTTCCTTCTGTGCACATGTTTCTTTCTCATCCCTTAATTTTTTTGTCATTTTCTCAAATTTACTTTAAACTAGTACCTCAACATATATTCTTTCCTTCCTATTACTGATTCAATTTTAAAGAATTACAAGAATCAATAACCAAACTAACAAAAATCACATGATTATGTCAATACATACAAAAAAGAATTTGATAAAATCCAACATCCATTCTTATTGCAAACACTAGAGAGCATAGGAATCAAAGAACTTTTACTTAAAGTGATCAGTAGACTCTATTTAAAACCATCAGCAAACATCATATGTAATGGGAACAAACTAGAACTATTCCCAATAAGATCAGGGGTGAAACAAGGTTGCCTATCATCACCATTCCTATTCAATATTGTATTAGAAATGTTAGCTTTGACAAAGAAAAAAGAGATTAAAGGAATTAGAGTAGGTAATGAGGAAACCAAATTGTGACTCTTTGCAGATGATATGATGATATACTTAGAGAACCTAAAGAATCCAACTAAAAAACTACAAAAAACAATTCGCAACTTTAGAAAATTTTCAGGATACAAAATAAATCCACATAAATCATCATCATTTTTATATATTACTAACAAAGACCAATAGAAAGAGATACAAAGAAACATTCCATTAAAAAAAAAAAACTGATGATGATATAAGATATTTGGGAGTCTATCTGCCAAAGCAAAATCAAGAACTATATGAATACAACTACAAAGCACTTTCCACACAAATAAAGTCAGGTCTAATCAATTGGAAACATTTCAAGTGCTCATGAGTAGGTGAGCTAATATAATAAAAATGACAATACTGCCTAAATTAACCTACTTATCCAGTGCCATACCAATCAAAACAATTATTTTACTGATCTAGAAAAAAAATAATAAAATTCATCTGGAAGAACAAAATATCAAGAATTTCAAGGGAATTAATGAAAAAAAATACAAATTAAGATGGCCTAAGTGTGCCAGACCTAAAATTATATTCTAAAGCAGCAGTCATCAATTTGTACTGTCTAAGAAATAAAGTAATTGATCAGTGGAATATGTTAGGTTGACAGGAAAAAATAGTCAATAACTATAGCAATTTAGTCTTTGACAAACCTAAAGACCCCAGCATTTGGGATATGAACGCAGTGTCATTGATCCACATCTAACACTATATGCCAAGAAAAGGTAGACATGGGTCCCTGGATTAGACATAAAGAGTGTTATTATAAGCAAATTAGAAGAACACAATAATTTTTCTCACTGATCTGAGGAGAAGGAAGGAATTTGTGACCAAAGAAGAACTGAAACTCATTATTGAATACCAAATAGATAATTTTGATTATATTAAGTTAAAAATTTTGTACAAATGAAACTAAGATTAGAAGGGAAGCAATAAATTGGGAAAACTTTTTACATTTAAGGGTTCCTCATTTCCAAAGTATATAAAGAATTGACTCAAATTTATAATAATTCAAGCCATTCTCCAATAGATAAATGGTTAAAGGATGGCAGACTATTTTTAGATGAAGAAATTAAAACCATTTTTACTCATATGAAAAGGTATTCTCAATCACTATTGATCACAGAAATGCAAATTAAGACAACTCTGAGACAATACTACACATCCCTCAGATTGGCTAAGATGACAGGAAAAGATAATGATGAATGTTGAGGGGATGTGGGAAAACTGGGACACTAATACATTGTTGATGGAACTGTGAATAGATTCAGCCATTCTGGAGAGAAATTTGGAACTATGCTAAATAAGTTGTCAAACTGTGCATATCCTTTGATTCTACAGTATATGTACTGGGCTTATATCCCAAAGAGATTTTTTTTTTAAAGTTCTATACCTTTTATATTTTTTATACTGTTCATACATAGATTTAACATTCTTTTTTTTTTTTTTTCACAATTATAACTTTTTATTGACAGAACCCATGCCTGGGTAATTTTTTTACAACATTATCCCTTGCACTCACTTCTGTTGCAACTTTTCCCTTCTCTCCCTCCACTCCCTCCCCCAGATGGCAAACAGTCCTATACATATTAAATATGTCACAGCACATCCTAAATACAATATATGTGTGCAGAACTGAACAGTTCTCTTGTTGCACAGGAAGAATTGGATTCAGAAGGTAAAAATAACCCAGGAAGAAAAACAAAAATGCAGACAGTTTACATTCATTTCTTAGTGTTCTTTCTTTGGGTGTAGCTGCTTCTGAGTTAGATCTCTTTGTCAAAGAAATCCACTTCCATCAGAATACATCATCAAACAGTATTGTTGTTGAAGTATATAATGATCTCTTGATTCTGCTCATTTCACTTAGCATCAGATCATGTAAGTCTCTCCAAGCCTCTCTGTATTTATCCTGCCAGTCATTTCTTACAGAACAATAATATTCCATAACATTCATATACCACAATTTACCCAACCATTCTTTAATTGATGGGCATCCATTCATTTTCCAGTTTCTAGCCACTACAAACAGGGCTGCCACAAACATTTTGGCACATACAGGCCCTTTCCCTTCTTTAATAACTTTTTGGGGTAGAAGCCCAGTAGTAGCACTGCTGGATCAAAGGGTATGCACAGTTTGATAACTTTTTGAGCATAGTTCCAAATTGCTCTCCAGAATGGGTGGATGTATTCACAATTCCACCAATAGTGTATTAATGTCCCTGTTTTCCCACATCCCCTCCAATATTCCACATTATCTTTCCCTGTCATTCTAGCCGATCTGACAGGTATGTAGTGGTATCTCCAAGTTGTCTTAATTTGCATTTCTCTGATTAATAATGACTTGGAACCAAAGAGATCTTAAAGGATGGAAAGGGACTCACACATGCAAAAATGTTTGTGGCAGCTCTCTTTTGTAATGGCAAGGAACTGGAAACTGAGTGAATATCCATCAATTGGGGAATGCCTGAATAAGTTATGATATGTGAATGTTATGGAATATTATTGTTCTATAAGAAACAAACATCAGAATGATTTTAGAGAAACTTGTGAGACTTATATGATCTGATGTTAATTGAAATGAACAGAATCAGGAGATCATTTTGCATGGCAACAACAAGATTATACAGCGATTCATTCTGATGAAATTTTTCAGCAATAAGATGATTCAAGCCAGTTTCAATGATCTTGTGATGAAGAGAGTCATCTATACCCAGAGAGAGGACTGTGGGAATTGAGTGTGGATCACAACATAGCATCTTTTTGTTGTAGTTTGCTTGCATTTTATTTTCTTTCTCATTTTTTTCTTTTTTATCTGATTTTTCTTGTGCAACCAGATAATTGCATAAATATGTATGCATATATTGGATTTAACATGTATTTTAACATGTTTAATACATATTGTATTACTTGCCATCTATAGGAGGAGTTGGGATGAAAGAGTTGGAACACAAAATTTTACAAGGGTCAATGGTGAAAAATTATCCGTGCATATATTTTGAAAATGAAAAGCTTTAGTAAAAAAGGAATTATAAGATTCACTGTATTCTGGGAAGATGACAGAAAAGGTCAGAAAATTCCATGCTCTCCAGATTTCTCCCACTAACCAAATAAAATGGCACCTCAGGGCAAACATGGTGTGGCTAAAAATAAACAGGAATTGGGACAGAACAGTGGGCCTCATAGGAAAATACAAAGGTCTAAAGAAAGATGCCAGGACTAAATTTTGGACCTCTTCAACTATAAACACCTCCAGGCTAGTTCTTATGAAATAACAAACTGAAAACACTGGGCTTAATTGGCTTTGGAGGTAAGCTTAGCCCCAGGTACAGGAGTTTTCACTTCCTAGATAGTGCAGGGAGTCTGATGTTTGACTCTAGGAAAATTTTAGAAAGCATCTACTGATAACACCAGATATAATTTTGCTATAGACAAGGCTCTGGGTGAGAAGGAACCAGCACTCACCTGGTCAGCAGCACCAGGAAGCAACAGGACAAGGATACTGTTAAATATAATCAGTTACACTAGGGTGTGCTTCTTGGTTTGGGGTTCCAGGCCATGGGAAAGAACTGTGGAAGGACCTAAGGCTTAAGACACCACTTCCACCTTCCATCCCCTACCACAAAACTAAAGGTAATTGCATTTTAAAAAATGAGTAGGTAAAGGAGAACGATCCCAATCATACAAACTCACTATGGGAATAAGGAAGACTTGGATTCATCTTCAGGGGAAGGTATTGAAGTAAAAATTACTTTTCTTACCCCAAAGAGTAACATTAAATGTTTACCTATACAAAAAGAATTTATAGAACTCAAGAAATTCTTTAAAAATCAAATGAGAGAGATCAAGGAAAAAAATAATGTTGGGGTAGAAATCATTAAGAAAAAGTCAAAGTTAAAAAGTCAGAAATCTACATTACATGTCATCCACATTAATATTATTTTAGATATATTTGTATATGTGTGTTTATGTAAGTATATAACTAAAGGGTCTCAATTCTAATAATGATTTAGGGAAATGCCAACCCTAAGATTGTGAACACATCCTTCAGTAGAATGAATAGATGGGAACAACTGGTTCTACCGTGCTGTGAATATAGAGGAAGCTGACAATGTGGAACACTTAGAGAATGTTCTGACATCAAAAACAGCAAAGCCATATACTAGATTACTGGCCATTATGAGTCATCTTAAATTTTGTTTTCTCACTGGACTTCGATGATTCTGTAAAAAAGAATGAAGCTGATGAAACTACCTCATTTAAATCCAATTCACATGTAAGTCAAAATATAACACTATTTTCCTTTGTAACTATTTCATCATTTTGCTGTGGTGTTATTTTATTGTGTTATTGTATTACTTTGCTTACCTTGAAGTCCTGTATCAATACCTATTGATGAATCATCAGGGACAGGTATACAGGAAGCTGCACAAACTTGCATATAAGTGTAAGTCTTCTCACTAGATTCAATTAACAATAATATTTGGCAACTCTTTGGGTTATCTGAAAAGCTTTAAAATATCATATTTAATATTTTATTTTTTCCAAGTACATGTAATGAGAATGTTAATATCTTCCCCCCCCAAAAAAATTTGAATTCCAAATTCTTGCCTTCCCTTCCCCTAAATTCTCATTTTTTAAAATTAAAACTTTTTATTGACAAAACATATGAACATATGCATGGGTAATGGCAGATAGTCCAATACATTAACTATATTAAAATACATGTTAAATCTAATATATGTATACAGTTATCTTGCTACATAAGCAAAATCACATCAAGAAGGAAGAAAAAAAAACTGAGAAAGAAAACAAAATGCAAGTAAACAGCAGAGAGAGTGAGAATGCTATGTTGTGGTCCACACTCAGTTCCCACGGTCCTCTGTCTGGGTGTAGACGGCTCTCTTCATCACTGAACAAGTAGAACTGGTTTGTATCATCTCATTGTGGAAGACAGCCACTTCCATCAGAATGGATCATCATATAGTCTTGTTGTTGCCATGTATAATGATCTCTTGGTTCTGCTCATTTTACTTAGCACCAGGTCTTATAAGTCTCTCCAGGCTTCTCTGAAATCATCAAGCTTGCCCTCTCTTGTAGAAAAATAATGGTCCATAACATTCATATACTATAATTTATTCAGCCATTTCCTAACTGATGGGCATCCAGTCAGTTTCCAATTTCTTGCCACTACAAAAAGGGTTGCCACAAACATTTTTGCAAGTTTGGGTCCTTTTCCCTTCTTTAAGGTATCTTTATCTTAGTCTAGTCTAGTAGATATAGTCTAGTAGAAATACTGCTGGATAAAAGGGTATGCATAGTATGATAGCTTTTTGAGCACTCCAGAATGGTTGGATCTGTTTACAATTCTATCAACAATGTATCATTTTCCCAATTTTCACACATCTCTTCAACATTTGTCATTATCTTTTCCTGTCATCTTAGACAATCTTACAGGTGTGTAGTGGTATCTCAGAGTTGTCTTAATTTGTATTTCTCTGATTAATTGTGATTTGGAGCACTTTTTCATATCACTACAAATAGTTTCTATTTCTTCATCTAAAAAATATGTGTTCATATCCTTTGACCATTTATCAATTGGAGAATGACTTGAACTATTTTAAATTTGAGTCAATTCTCATATATTTTAGAAATGAGATCTTTATCAAAACCTTTGAATGTAAAAACAGGTTCCCAATTTATTGTTTCCCTTCTAATCTTGTCTGCATTAGTTTTGTTTGTACAAAACTTTTTTTTTTAACTTAAGGTAATCAACATTATCTATTTTGTGTTCAGTAATGATATCTAGTTCTTCTTTGGGCACAAATTCCTCCCTCCTCCCCAGATCTGAAAGGTAAACTATCTTATGTTCTTCTAATTTGTTTATAATAGCATTTTGTATGTCTAGATCATGAACCCATTTCGATCTTATCTTGGTACGTGGTATTAGGTGTGGGTCAATGCCTAGTTTCTGCCATACTGTTTCCAATTTTCTCGGCAGTTTTTTAGTAACTAGTGAATTTTTATCCCCAAAACTGGGATCTTTAGGTTTGTCAAACACTATTATTATGTCACTGACTATTTTGTTTTCTGAATCTAACCTATTTCCTTTATCAACTGCTCTATTTCTTAGCCAGTACCAAATGGTTTTATTGACCGCTGCTTTATAACTTAAATACAGCTAGACCACCTTCATTTGTTTTTCTTTTCATTCATTCCCTTAAAATTCTTGACCTTTTGTTCTTCCAGATGACTTTTCTTGTGATTTTTTCTAGATAAAATAGTTTCTTGGGAGTTTGATTGATATAGCATTGAATAAATAGAATAGTTTAGGTAATATTGTCATCATATTTGCTTGACTTATCCAAGAGCACTTGATATTTTTCCAATTGTTTAGTCTGACTTTATTCGTGTAGAAAGTGTTCTGTAGTTTTGTTCATATAGTTCCTGACTTTCCCTTGGCAGATAAACTCCCAAATATTTTAATCTATTATGTTATTTTAAAAGGAATTTCTCTTTGTATCTCTTGCAGTTGGTTTTTGTTAATTTTGTATAAAAATGCTGATGATTTATTTGGATTCATTTTGTATCCTGTGACTTTGCTAAAGTTGTGGATTATTTTTAATATTTTTTTAGTTGATTCTCTGGGGTTCTCTAAGTATACCATCATATCATCTGCAAAGAATGATAATTTAGTTTCCTCATTACCTACTCTAATTCCTTTAATCTCTTTTTTTTCTCTTATTGCCAAAGCTAGCATTTCTAATGCAATATTGTTTGTTCCATTTGGCCAGGTCCCATGAGATTATGGGATTTTGTGGTTCACTATTTACCTTTTGTGTTTGTGTTGGGTGTTTTATAACTTCTCAGCTGATCTACTGGGCTTGTAGCCAGGGCAGAGTAGTGAACATTGCTGTAGATTCCTCCCAGTAGATTCTCCATCTCATGGGGCTCCCACCACCATAGGTCTGCAATGCCACTCTGGTATTTGTGTTCAGCTTGCTTGCTCTTGGCTCATCTCCCTCCATGCCTGATTGAAACAAACCTTTTCTGGCAATCTTTAGAGTTATCGTCTGCTGCCAATTTGTTGGACTCCCAATATTTGTGAACTCTGCCGTCCATAACTAATTCAGAGGCTGGATTTGTGAATTAGCCTGAGGGTTGTGAGAGAAGGTCAGAAAGAAAGAAATGTGTGTTCTCTCTATCATCTTGGCTCTGCTCCACCCCCCCCCATTGAGAATACAAGCAATTTGACATTGGTTATGTGAAAGAAAACATAGACAAAACCATATCACAAATATATATATATATATATATATATATATATATATATATATTATATATATATATATATCTTTGATTTGCATTAAAGTTCTATCAATTCTCTTTATGGAGAGGGACAGCACCTTCAGAATTTTTTTTGATCAATATATTACTTAAAATAGTTAAGTGAGTCACAGTAGATCATCATGCAGTATTGCTGTTACTTTGTACAATGTTCTCTTGGTTCTGCTTATTTCCCTTTACTTCTTGTAAGATTTCTGAAACCACCACCATTTCTTAAAGTACAATAGTATTGCATCTCAACTACATAAAACATCTTATTTAATCACCCCTTAACTGATGGAAATCTCCAAAATTTCCAAATCTTTGTCACCATTAATAAAACTGTTATAAATAGTTTTCCACCCATTGGTTCTTTTCTCTTTAAAAAAAAAAATCTCTTTGGGATACACATCTTATAATTGTATCACTTGGTCAAAGGATAGACATGGTTTTATATCCCTTTAGGCATTGTTACAAATTCCTTTCCATGATGGCTGAATCAATATTCTCCAATAATACATTAGTATTTTAATTTTCTCATATCACCTTCAACATTTGTTATATTCTTTTTCTGTCACATTGGTCAATGTGGTCTTTTTTAAATAATAACTTTTTATTTTCAAAATATATGTGAAGAAAGTTTTCAACATTCACCCTGGCAAAAACTTGTGTTACAAATTTTTTTCCCTCTCTTCCCCTCCACCACCTCTCTTAGTTAGCAATTAATCTAATATATGTTAAATCCGTTCAGTCCTTTGAGATATATATATATATATATATATACACACACACATATTTCCACATTTATTTTGCTGCACAAGAAAACTCAGATCAAAAAGGGAAAAAAATGAGAAAAAAAAACCAAGAAAACAACACTACAAAAGGTGAAAAAACTATGTTGTGATCCACATTCTGTCTCCACAGTCCTCTTTCTGGAAGAAGACACTTGACTCTATCATAAGTGTATTGGAATTGGCCTCAATCACTTCATTGTTGAAAAGAGCTGATCAGAACTGATCATCACTTAATATTGTTGTCATATACAATGTTTTCTTGATTCTATGTGCTTCATTTGGCATCAGTTCATGTAAGACTCTCCAAGTCTTTCTGAATCATTGTGCAGATTTTTTTTTAATAGAACAATAATATTCCATAACATTCATGTATCGTAACGTAGCCATTGTCCAACTGATGTGCATCCACTCTGTTTCAGGTTCCTTATCACTACAAAAAGGACTGCTACAAATATTTTTGCACATTTGAGTCCTTTCCCTCTTTTTATAATTTTTTTTGGGATATAGGCCAAGAAAAGACCCTGCTGGATCAAAGGATATGAACAATTTTATAATCCTTGGGCATAGTTCCAAATTACTCTCCAGAATGTTTGGATCAATTCACAACTCCACAACAATGTATTTGTGTCCCAGTTATCCCTCACCCCTTCCAACATTCATCATTATCTTTTCCTGTGATCTTAGTCAATCTGAGAGGTGTGTAGTGGTACTTCAGAGTTGTCTTAAATTGCATTTCTCTAATCAACAGTGATTTAGAGCATTTTTTCATGTGAATCAAAATGGCTTTAATTTCTTCATCTGAAAAATGCCTGTTCATATTCTAAGACTATTTATCAATTGGAGAATGACTTGTGTTTTTATACTTTTGAGATGATTTTCTCTTTATATTTTAGAAATAAGACCTTTATCAGACCATTTGGATGTAAACATTTCCCCCTTTTTGTCTAAATCACAAACTCTATTTTGACCTTATTTTGGTATAGGGTGTTAGATGTTGGTCAATGTCTATTTACACATAGTAGTCTAATGTTTGATAAACCCAAAGATTCTGGCTTCTGGGATAAAACTCATTATTTGACAAATATTGCTAGTAAAACTAGAAAATAGCTTGGAAGAAAGTAGGCATTGACCAACACCTAACACCCTATACCAAAATAAGGTCAAAATAGAGTTTGTGATTTAGAAATAAAGGGTGAATACTCTAAACAAATTAGGAGAATGAAGAATAGTCTACCTTTTAGATCTGTGGAGAAGAGAGGAATTTATGATCAAAGAAGAACAAGAGAACATTATGAAATGCAAAATGGATAATTTTTTTTATATTAAATTAAAAAAAGGTTTTGTACAAAGAAATACAATAGAGCCAAGATTAGAAGAGAAACTGAAAACTAGGGGGAAAGTAATTGAAAATGCTTGGTAAGTCCTCTATTTCATTGAATGCACATTCTCCCTCTGAAGAATCATTCTCAGTTTGGCTTGGTAGGGTATTCTTGATTGTAATCCTAGTTCTTTTGCCCTTTGGAATACATATTCCAAATTTTTTTAATGTAGATGCTGCTAAATCTAGTGATATTTTGACTGTGGTTCCATATTTGGATTTTTTTGTTTTTGGGTGCTTGCAGTATTTTCCCTTTGATTTGGGAGGCCTGGAATTTGGGAATATTTCTGGAAGTTGTCATTTTGGGACCACTTCCAAGAGTTGGTAAGTAGATTCTTTCTATATGTAGTTTATCCTCTGCTTCTATAATATCAAAGAAGTATTCCTAGATAATTCTTTGGGGGAGAAAGATGTCTAATTTCTTTGTTTGGTAGTCCAAAAAGTCTTAAATTATCTATCTTGGATCTATTCTTTTAGTCAATTGACTTTTCAGTGGTTTGTCCCTTTTTTTTTTTTTTTCCTATTTGGCCAATTCTACTTTTCAAAGTATTCTTCCCTTCATTAGATTTGTATACTTTTTTTTTTTTTTTTTTTTTTTTTTTTTTTACCATTTGGCCCAGTCTTTTTTATAATAGTTTATTATTGAAATCTTTACAAATTGTTAAGTCATTGGAGTTGATAGAGACAATAATTATCTAATTTAGAATGGTTCAGTATTATTGATTTGATCTTACAAGGAGATGCTATGGTCCAGAAGAAACAAGATTAAGTGGAATTGAGAAACAATGCTTGTGTTCACACCTTTACTCATTGGAGTTCACACATTTGGGCGATTTCAGGGTTTAGTATGAGATATCTGAATTCACACCTCTCTTAATTCCTGCTTCCAGAAGGAGGAGTCAACCTTTGGGAGATTATATATAAAGAGCTCTTAGCTTCAGGTTAGAGAAAGTTAGTTCGGAACATTCCCAGGGGTCAGAGAGGAGCACTCTGGGAGGAAGCCCACAAGCCCTCTCTCCTAGGCAAGAGAGATTCATTGCATCTTCCACTTCAGTGCTGGCTGGAGGCTGAAAGATAAACCTTTGGATTTGGAGACATTCGGAGGGAGTTCTTGGAACCAAGCAGAGAGATAGGCCTCTAAGAAAAATTAACCTGGCTATTTTGGTGGAAGCAATAAAAGATCTGAATTTTTAGCACCTGGGCTGCATTTGGGTGATTATTACTTTCAACTGAAACTAAGGCTGCCTCCAGAAAACCTCCCCAAGAAACCTGCTTGCTTCCAGAGAGAACCATTATTATATTTTAAAGAAGAAAAACACCACAATTTATTTATTTTTAATACACATTGTTTTATAGATTATGTTGGGAGAGAAAAATCAGAACAAAGTAAATATCTATGTGATAGATAAAAAACAGATAAAATAAGTTAACATAGCATGTGTTGATTAATATTCAGTCTTCTTAGTTCTTTTTCTGGATGCAGATGGAATTTTCTGTCCAAAATTTATTGGGATTGCTTTGGATCACTGAATTACTGAGAAAAATCCAACCTTTCATAGTTGATCATCACATATTCTTGCTGTGATTGTGTACAATGTATTCCTGGTTCCACTTGTTTTACTCAGCATCAATATATGTAAATCTTTCCAGACCTTTTTAAAATCAACTTGTTCATAATTTTTTATAGAACAATAATATTATATTACCTTCATGTACCACAACTTGTTTAGCCATTTTTTAATTGATGGCATTACTTTTCCAATTCTTTGCTACTACAATAAGAACTACTATAAACATTTTTGCACATGTGGGTTCTTTCTATTCCTTTATGATTTCCTTGGGATACAAACCTAGTAAAGGCATTGCTGGATCAAAGGTTATACAGTTTTATAGCCCTGTGGGCAGAGCTGCAGATTGTTCTCCAGAATGGTTAGATCATTTTACAACTCCACCAGCAATGCATTAGTGTTTCATTTTCCCACATATTCTCCAACATTTATCATTTTCTTTTCTTGTTAGTTGATCTGAGAGGAGTAAGGTGGTGCCTCAGAGTTGTTTTAATTTTCATTTTTCTAATCAATAGTGATTCAGAACATTTTTTAATCTAACTATAAATGGCTTTAATTTCATCATCTTAAAATTGCCTGATCATATCCTTTGACCATTTATCAATTGAAGAATGACTTGTATTCTTGTAAATGTGACACAGTTCTTTATATATTTTAAAAAATGAGACCTTTATCAGAAATAAAGGCTGTAAAGATTTTCCCCCAGCTTTGTACTTCCCCTTTACGCTTGTTTCTGTTGGTTTTGTTTGTGCAAAATCTTTTTAATTTAATGTAATCAAAGTTGTTCATTTTGCCTTTCATAATGTTTTCTAATTCTGGTCATTAGGTCATAATTAGGTCATAAATTCCTGCTTTCTCCATAGATCTGATAGGTAAATTGTCTCTTGTTCTCCTAATTTGTTTATGATATCCAATTTTATGGCCAAATCATGTGTCCATTTTGAGCTTATTTTGGTATGGGGCGTGTGATGTGGGTCTATGCCAAGTTTCTGACATATTATTTTCCAATTTTCTTAGTAATTTTTGTCAAATAGTGAGTTCTTGTTCCAGAAGCTGAAGTTTGGAGGGTTATTAAATATCAGATTGACATAAGGTTTGGTTATTGTGTTGTTTGTATCTAATCTATTCCACTGATTTACCACTTTATTTTTAAGTAGTACTAAGTGATTTTGAATACTGCTACTTTTAATATATTTTTAGGTTTGGTATTGCTAAATCACCATCCTTTGTGTTATTTTTTTCATTAATTACCTTGATATCTTTCACCTTTTGTTCTTCCAGATAATTTTTTAAATTATTTTTTTCTAGTTCTATATATATATATATATATATTTTTTTTGGCAGTTTGATTGGTATCACAATGAAAAATAGACCAATTTAGGCAGACACATTGTTTTTATTATATTATGTTGACCTACTCATGAACAAGTGATATTTTTCAAATTGTTTAGATCTGACTTTATCTATATGAAAAGTGTTTTGTAATTGTGTTCATATAATTCTTCAGTTTGTCTTGGCACATAGACCCTAAGGTTGGGCCCTGCTTCCCAAGTGGAGGGGGCACTGTCCCAAATTTCACATTCTTTGTGAAGCTATTTTTAGAGATACTTTTGGGGACTTCTAAGTTTTTATCTTTTCTATAGTGGTATGATCTAGGGAGAAGGGTATTTACTACTTTCATGTACAGTGCACTTGTTTGTGAGCAATCACAAACACTCTTTCTAATCTTGGAACTATGACCAGTATTTCTTCTCTTCTGTCATCACAGAAGATCATCATCACTCTGCTTTGCTGGTTGTTTTTGTCCTTTCCCTGGAATTAAGACTCAGAACTTTAACCCATTTCCAAGCAATGTTGTAAAGTCCAGACTAGCTCTCTGGAGGACCTCAGGATCAGTCTGAGTTCTTGGTCTTAGTGGAGGAGTAAAGGAGGCAGTAGGGCCATTTAGTTGGTCAAAAATGAGGTCCAGAGTCTGGCATCTTCTCTTGTGTCTGTGGCTGAGAGCTGTGGCTGAAGCTCCTTTAAATATCTCAGTCCAATTACATCATTACAGCACAATGAGTGTGCACAACCATATTAAGCACTAAGTATATGCTTAACTATAAGTACCTTGCTGACCTAGATTTAAGTACACTTTTTCAGAGTTCCATTTCTCTGCACAATGTGATGCCTTGGTATTCATTGTTAATTGATTCCAGAAGGCACAACAAGTGTTTAAAATGAGGAGTAATAGTAAACACGTTTCTATATAAGCAATACTTCTTCTTCTGCAGCCTAAGCATTTCTCCCCACCTAATTCCCCCCAAAGGGCAACGGGGGCTTCTAGCTGTGAAGAAACACCCCCTTTTTGACCCACCTTACTTTCTGATCAGAATTGTGATCTTTATGTTCTCCCCACACTGGATGTGAAGATGGAATTTATGGTACATAACCTTCTCATGGCAGGGCTTGCTGTTGCCCAGGGCTAGGAATTACTAAGAGGACTGGTCCTCTTCTGAAGGCATAATCACTGCCACCTCTTCCTTTGCCTAGGCTGCCATCATTGCTTCTCACATCACCACTACTGCTCCTGCCATTACTGTTGCTTTTGTATGTACTGTCTCCTTCTGCTGAGTATCCTGGTCACTCTGCGACACTTCTAATACTACTGTTTTAGGATTCTTGGCAGCCATATCACACTGCAAAAAATGCTGCATAATTTGGCACAGTATTATGAGCTCCAATCTGATAGCTCTGTGCACTGCTGCCTTAGTTGGGGAGGAGCTGTCAATAGCCAAGGGTTATAACAGTGACTAGGGATTGGGCAGTATGCTTGACCAAACTTACATCTCTGGCTCCATCAAGATAACAATCAAGTGCAACAAGTGCCAAGCAAGCATAAATAATGAAACCTTTTTTTTCTCTTCGAAATGCATTAAATACCAAATTCAACAAATTTTGAAGTAGAAGTTCTGAAGTACCACTATATAGGCAATGCAACATAGTCATGATTCTGGTGCCAGAAAGGGATCCCTGGAAATCTCCTTCTTACCCATTCTTCAATCCCCTTACTGTCTGTGAACTGAGAGGTCTGAAAACTGTTAATGGTACCACTGACTCAGTCACCTCAATGTCTACTGCTGGTTTATTGGGCCCTAGGCTATGTATGCACAGCTTCTACTGGACTGCATTCCTCTCACCCTAAAATAATGGACCATTCTTGCCAACCTATGTTGTTTGCATAGGAAAAAATGTTTTACTCCATCTTTATATAGAGTCTGCTACTCTAAAAAATCATTTAGAGCCATTATTTAAAGGTATTTATAAGAATCTAAGGAAGAGTTTAGGTGAATGCCTGCCTTTACTTTACCAATTTGGTCTTTAAAAAAAAAGGTTGTACTGCTTACCTTCTGACCTTAGGCTAAAAAATGTGCCCTAAAATTTTCCTTCTTCACCCAATCCTGATGTGCTTACCACAGCAGGTAAGAATTCAATCTTATGATCAAAACAGAGAAAAAAAATATACAAAACATTTCTCACAGCTGATTCCATTCATCATTGGTATATAGAATGTGTGCACACTAATGGACAACATTAAATCTATTAAACCTGGATTCTCTCTTTCTCTCTCTTTCTCAATAGTATTTTATTTTTTCAATTATACGTAAAGATAGTTTTCACCATTGATTTTTGTAAGATTTTGAGATCCAAATTTGTCTCCCTCCCTATCTCATCTTCTCCTTCTCTGAAACAGCAAGCAATCTGATATATCTTATACATATACAATCATTTTAAAACGATTTCCATATTAGTCATGTTGTAAAAGAAAAAATAGGATGAAAGGGAAAAAACATGTGAAAGAAAAGCAAGCACAAATAACAATGATGAAAGGAGTAGACTGCAATCTGCAGATGGTATTTTCCATCTCAATTCTACTGGAATTGTTTTGTATTACTGCATTGTGAGTCAGTAGAGCTAAGTCTATCATAGTGAATCATTACATAATCATTCTATTACTGAATTCAATGTTCACCTGTTTCTGATCACTTTACTCATCATCATTTCATGTAAGGCTTTGTAGGCTCTTTTGAAATCAGCCTGCTCATCATTTTTTATAGTACAATAATATTCCATTAGCTTTATATGCCATAATTTATCCAATCATTCCGCAATTAATGATACCTACTCAATTTCCAATTCCTTGCCACTACAAAAAGAGTTTCTACCAACATTTTTGCATATATGGGTCCTTTCCTCTCCTTTATCCTTGGGGATACAGATCCAAGAGTGACATTGCTGGATCAAAGGATATCATAATTTGATATCCCGTTGGACATAGTTCTAAAATGACTGAATCAGTTCACAACTCTGCCAATAATGAAGTGAGTTTTCTCAAATCTCCTTCATTATTTCTCTTTTTTTCCTGTTATTTCAATCAATTTGCTAGGTGTGAGGTGGTACCTCAGAGTTGTTTTAATTTACATTTCTCTAATCAATAAAAAAAAAAAAAAAACTCTTGTTGAAAGATAACTCGGCAGGTATCATATCAAAATAGTAGCTCTGAATAAAAAAAGAAATCTGGCAAGTTAAGGTCAGCTTATTGCTTTCAGTCAGAGTTATAAACACATATTTTCAGGGTGGCCATTGTAATGAGAAGTGTCATAAAGCTACCACAGGTTTTGTCATAGTATTTAATCTGGTAGGCAAGCATGTATGACTTCCTGAAAGACTGAATGATAGTTTTCATGACAACATATCTGCTAATTGCAGGTAAGAGACATGGTCTTATCATCAAAGTGCCTGTTAGTACTATTATGAACCCTGAAGAACTCAAAGAAAAATTCTATGAAGACCTAGAGATTCTCAAAATCAATTCGCTAGAGAGGACAAACTTGTAATTCTGGGGATTTTAATGCAAGAGCAGGATGAGACTCAGGCACATTATTGGTTGTTTGGGGGGTGAGATATCTGGGGAAGGAGTCAGAAATAGTAACATCAAGGGTCACTTACTATGGAAGACTTGTGCTTCTTATCCTCAGCATTGTCTTCTCTTTACTTAAATGCAATAAAATATCCTGGATACAGCACAGCAAACATAGCATTTAATAGACTGTTATTGTAAGAAGAGACAGGAAGGATATAAGAATGATAAAGGTGATAGGTGGTACAAGGTGCTGGACTGATTATAGACTTGTCCTTTCCCAGATACACATTCTCATCAACAAATGTGATAGCCCTGAAGCAAGGCAATTTTGAGGAGATGAGGACATGTCTAATGTCATGATATTAGAGTACTTCTCCTTACTTGAACAGTTTATTGCTGACCTGGAGGAAAAGCTAAATCAGCTTACAGTTAGCAATAGTAAAACAGAAAAGGAGTGGCAAGCTTTCACAGATGTGGCAGAGCACCATATTTCCTTATCTGGGTCAGAACAATAACAAACATCAGGATTGATTTCATGAAAATGATGGTGAAATTTAAAAATTAATAAATAAAAAATGAGTTCCACATAATATTTATCAGCAGGATAGTGTGTCTAACTCTGAAAAGGAAAAAAAAATAAAGAGAGTACAAGAAAATCTTAGAGAGATGAAGGGTTTGGGGCTCAGTAAGAAGAGAGATAAGATTAAAAAAATATATAGGTAGCAACAATCCAAAATGCTTTCTGTGATGCTCTGAAGATTATTTGTGTGCCCAAGTTCCATGTCAACTACTCAGTGCTGAAAGAGCAATATTAATAGTGATAAGGACATGATATAGGAGAAGTGGGTTGAAAAATTCCACAGTGCTCTCAACAGACCATAATCAACCAATGCTGAACTTATTGACTGTATGCCTCAGGCTGAAATCAATATTTCTTTAGCTGAACCTCCAATTGAAGAAGTTTAAAGGTCATTGGTTTTCTCCTTTGTGGCAAAGCATCTGACTCTGTTTCTATCCCAAAAGAAATCTACAATACAAGTTGTTCAGTATTCCTACAAAAGCTTCTAAGATGAACTCTTCCATGTTATATGAGAAGAAGAAGTTATTCTCCAGGAGATCATAAATACTTCAATGTTCTATTTTTATAAAGGAAAAATAAGCAAATTTTCATGTGACCAATACAAGCTGGGGAAGCTGTCTCTCAGTAAGTTATGGTGGCAAGGTTCTTGCCAGAGTACTCCTTAATTGACTGAGATTTCTCCTGGAAAACTATCATTATCCCAAGAGCCAGTGTGACTTCAGAAAGGACCAAAAAAATAGCTAACATGATGTTAGCTGCGCAACTCCAGGAAAAATTACGGGACCAAAATCATTAACCTAACTAAGAACTTTGGTACTGTCAGTCATGGGGATTTATGGAAGATTGTAGTTAAATTTGGTTGCCTAGTTAGAAGTTCAGCATTATTTTATGCCATTTTCATGATGGCATGCTTCCATGTATTCTGGATAAGGGACAACTCTGTTATTCTTTTCCAGTCATCACAGTGAAGTATAGCTGTTTGTTTACTTTCATGCTTTTTAAAATGATTCCCCTAATGTTGTTAGGAATCATCAATGAGGAGAAAAATGGCCACAAGCTCAGTTATCATACTGATGATAATCTAAATGACTATCAGATAGGACTAAAATGAAGGGAGAGTTGGTGCACAACTTTTTGTTTGGAGAAGATTGTGCAAGCAGTCTCTGAAGCAGAAATGCAACAAAGAATGTATGGATTTACTGGGTTTGTGCTAATTTTGGCTTATCAAGTAACAAGCAAACAGAGGTTCTTTACCAGTTTGCACTATTATATCATCTACACATGGAACTTTTAGTTATAGCAAATAGAGAAATTTTGAATGTTGTAAAGAAGTTCACTTATATTGAAAGCATACTTTCCAGGGATGTCCAAATAGATGATGAGGTTTATGTCCTTATTGTCAGAATTAGTTCAGCATTTAGGAAACACCAAAAGAAAGTGTGGAAGACAAAGTATCAGAATACAAACTAAACTGAAGATCCATAGAGCCACAGTGCTGACTTTATTGTTGTGCACCTGTGAAATGTGAAAAGTCTATCAGCTCCATACCAGAAATTTGAACCACTTTTATTATTAATTGTTTTAGAAAGATTTTGAAGATTATTTGGCAAGACAAGGTACTGGTCAATGAACCTTTTCTGGGGCTGAACTGCCAAACATTCAAAATCTACTATAGAGAGGGCAACTTCAGTTGGCTGACCACACAGTCCAAATTCCAAATGTTTGTTTACAGGAAAGACTGTTTTTTCACATGGAAGTAAGAGGAAGCAGTACAAACACACTTTCAAGAGCATTCTAACAAACTTTAGTAGTGATTGTGAGATGTGAGAGATATTGACCTAGCATGGCTTGGCTGCATCAAAGATGATACTGTGCTCTATGAGTAAAGCATAATACCAGTAGCACAAAGAAACGAATGAGATGCACAAACCTAAAGATTTTTCATCCCAAATTTTCAGACTCTTTGTTCCCCACTCGTGGTAGAGCCTCCCAAACACATGATCAGTCACAGTTGAACACAGTGTACCTTGACTCTTACATTGTGATGTCATTTGTTCTCTTTGAGTCTGAAGAACAAATAACAACAGATCATACTGTCACTTTATAATTAAATGGTTTACTTAGAAAATCTGAGAATAAGAAAAGAAAATAATAGAGATAATTGCACAAATAATTAAGATTAAAAAAAAAAAGATACAAAATAAACTCAGAAAAGCCCTTAAGCATTTCTATTTAGTGATAACAAAACATAGTAGCAATCAATAAATATTTATTACACCCCTACTCTCTATGTCAGACCCTTATCTGAACACTTGGGTAACAAACAAAGGCAAAAGATATTCCCTGGAGAGTGGACCTTAGATAGCACAGAGGAGACATGTCTTTATCTGAGTTTTCCCTGACATTTCTCAGATCAACACCAAATCAAGCCTGTGACCTGGTTTTGGAGTGAGAGAACCCACAAATGTTTGGAGTATAACAAATTTCTAACAGAAAATATTTGGGAAGTACTTTAGAGAATGTTTTGTTTCAATTGGGCAAAGGGCAGTAGCTGAGTGTAGGCCCAGCACAGAGACCCAGGGTAGTGGTGTTCAAAAGCCGGGAATCTACAGCAGTGCTGGCTACTCTGTCCTGGTTACAAGACAGTGGATCAGCAAAATACTTGTGAGACATCCAACACAAGTACAAAAGGCAAATATTGTGCCCCAGAACCCCAGAATAATGCAGGACCTGGTCACACCCACCCAGCCCTAGAAATTAGTCAGCCCTGCTCCAGAGCAGCCACTTTGCCTATAGAGGAAGTTTGGGACAATCTTCTCTTTGTTCTAACAGTAGACTTCAGCTTTTAAAAAATGAGCAGAAAAGCACAAAGAACTCTGACCATAGATAATTTTTATGGAGAAAAAGAATAGACTTCAAACCCTGAGAATACTAAAAGCAAATCATCTCCAGATGAAGTCCCAAAAGGTGATATGGGTTATTTCCCATCTCACAAGGCACTCTTGGAGGAATTCAAAAAGGATACTAAAAGAGAGTTAGAATAAACATAGGGAAAGGACATGTGAACATTGTAGGAAATTTTGGAAAATGAAACAGAGAAATTATCTGAAGAAAATGCCTTACAAAATAGATTTCGTGAAATGAAAAAAAAAAAGCATATAATTCCTTACAAAACAGTTTTGATAAAATGGAAAAAGGAAATAATACCTTGAAAATAGAATGTGTGAAATGGAAAAAAAAATCCATTGAACAAAGCAACTCATTTAAAAATTAGATTGGCCAAATGCAAAAAGAGATTAAAACAGGCAACTGAATGAAATCATTCATTAAAATTAGAATTAAAGATATTCCCTGTCCTCAAGAAAGTTGTTATTTAAGTTTTATATCAATCTAGAGCTTCATCTCCAGATACACCTTGTTATAAAAAATGAACCATGCCATAGTGGACTGAGTGCCAGCTTCAAAGCCAGAAAGCTCTGGGTTCACATATTTCCTCTAACATATTCCTTCTATGTGATACTAGGTTTGTCATTCACCCTATTAGTCCCCCAGACACCAGTCTAAGACTATTTGGAGATAAAGTTCCCTTCCTCATTTGAAATGTAACTTTCCTCACCTGGGAGCTGTCTATATCAGTGCAAATATTGGTGTAATGTCTATCCCTTGAAATCAGAATCCAGAGATATTGTTGAACAGTAATAACTCTGTTTTTGCATCTAACAAATGTGATATAAAGAATGTGGTGGGGTTTTTTTTCTTTTTGTTTGTTTGTTTGGTTTTTTTTTTTTTTTTTTGGAGTCATAGTATAGCCTGATTGGGTAGAGTACAGAGACTTACAGTTTTACCATACTTTCCATTGGTTTTGGTTCTAGGAGAGCTGAAACAAATTAAGGGCTATAAAAGGCATAGTGTGCACTGACCAAGGGTGCCAAGAGAAAGGAGAGAGAGCTAAGTCACAATTGACATTTATGAAAATGCCACAAATACCTCTGCAGCTTACTTTCATAAAGAATAGAATTTAAAATGTAAGAGGTTTTCCTATTCCCAATTGATTTTGTTAGCTGCCTTGAGAATGGGAGGACATTGCTAGTCTGTCTGATAAGGAATTGCTTCAGTTCTTTCCTTTTGAGAAGAGCAATGTACTTAGGAAATAGAAAATCTGGGACCCAGTGATCCTACTTTATAGTTCTTCCAGGCAGCAATGACCAAGATGTAGATGCCCAATGTTTAATCTTATACACACATTGCCAGAATAGCTGTATTAATAAAAGTGATACCTAGCATTGATATATCACTGTAAATTATGGGGGGGAAAGTTTTAAATACTCATCTCATTTGATTTTTACCACAATCCTGTGAAAAAGGTGATATCTCAATTTAGAGATTAGTAAACTGAGGCTGACATTATGTGATTAAGCCAAGGTCATGTAGTTATTGTTGTTTGTCCTTTGTTCTTAAAGAGAGCTGTGACATCTATGAGATGATGCCATGACATGTAAATGAATTGGATTTATATGAGGGAGGAAGATACAAAGTCATCAGCCTTACTTTTTCCTCCAGAGCCATCTAGATTCAAATATAAATCAGGATGATTCAAGATGGCTCTAGGTACAGTGGAAAAACTTGAAATTTTTGAGGTAAGATGTTTAACAGTTCTCATTCTGACTGAAACAATGTCCAAACAATGATTAAGACTTGATAAGAAATAAGGCAAAACTAAAAAGCTTTTTTTTTTTTTTAATCAGTGATGGAGGAAAGATTTCCAGAAGAGAAACAGTTATTGTTTACATTGACTCAGAGCCAAACAAGGCCCAGACAGTGACCAAATAGGGCCTCAGATCTATCGTTGCCCAATTCCAGAGCCAGAATGATTTGGGTTTAAGGATTGTTAAAGATAGAAATATAGCCTGTAAATCCTAAGATAGCTAAGATATTTCAGTAATCAAAATTTATATTTCTTTGGGAAGAGCATTTGAAGCTAAGTTTATACAATCCTATGTGGACAGAGAAAAGGGAAGAGAAAGAAAGAAAGAAAGAAAAAAAGAAAGAAAGAAAGAAAAAAAGAAAGAAAGAAGGAAGGAAGGAAGGAAGGAAGGAAGGAAGGAAGAAAAGAAGGAAGGAAGGAAGAAAGGAAGGAAGGAAGGAAGGAAGAAAGAAATAAAAAAGAAAGGAAGGAAGGAAGAAAGGAAGAAAGAAAAAAGAAAGGAAGGAAGGAAGAAAGGAAGAAAGAAAAAAGAAAGGAAGGAAGGAAGAAAGGAAGAAAGAAAAAAGAAAGGAAGGAAGGAAGAAAGGAAGAAAGAAAAAAGAAAGGAAGGAAGGAAGAAAAAATAAAAAAGAAAGAAGAGAGAGAAAGAAAAGGAGGAGAGAAAGAGGGAGGGAGGGAGGGAGAGAGAGAAGGAGGGAGGAAAAGAGAAAAGGAAGGAGGGAGAGAGAGAGGGAAGAAGGAAAAGAGAAAAGGAGGGAAGGAGGAACTTGTTGGTTCCAGTTGTATCCTCAGTGGGACAGGTCCTGCTACTACTCATAGAGGTTGTTTTTTGTCCTCTTTTCTTGAAGAGGCCCATGACATCAGGAAGGTGATGCCATGATATGGAAATGAATTAGAGAACAGAGAAAAGGCTGTGGGAAGTCACCTGCCTCACTTTGTCCTCCAGAGCCATCTAGGTCCAGAGGCAAGATATAGCTTTGCATGACTTGAGATTTTTGAGATTACTAAACTGGGACAGAGAAATTAAGTGATTCAACCAAGGTCACATAGCTGCTAAATGTGGAAAGAAATTTATACTAATTTCAAGACTCTATCCAATAGACTACTTGATTCCAGGGGGATCAGGCTTTATCTCCTTCCATAACAATGGTTTTAAGTGATAACTAATATCACCATATTCTACTTAGCCTTTGATGGTGGAAGATAAAAGATGACCTTTAATCAGGCTAATTCACCTGATTTCTTTCTCTAGCAACTCTAAGAGATGGAAGAGAATAAGTTTACTTCTGCTGCAAAGGTGAGGATGGAATTTGGAAACTCAAATTAATAATTTAGAGTTACAAATCTAATTAAATGTTTTACTATTTATGATCTGGAGACCAAAAAGAGTGGTGAACAACACATATGAGTGAGGAAAAATTAAGAAATCTTATTCAGGGACATAGACCTACATGAAACAGTGAGAATAGATTCTAATATAAGCTGTGCAGTTCCCCTCACTTCCTAAATGTAACCCACCTAAGTCACCTTTCAGTGATATTTTTGCTGCATTAAATCAAATGTTGGTTTGTTCCATTTTTATATTGACAGTAAACAGAGGGATTAGAATTGGTTTTTATAGTATCAAGGAAATGGAAACTGAGTGGATGCCCATCAGTTGGGGAATGACTAAATAAGTTAAAGTATGTGAATGTAATGGAATATTATTATTCTATAAGAAATGATTAGTAGGATGATTTCAGAGAGTCCTGGAGAGACTTTCATAAACTGATGCTAAATATTGTTCTTTGTTAGAATAGTGTACAAAGCAACAACAAGATTATGTGATGATCAATTGTGAAGGACTTGGTTCTTTTTAACAATGAGGTGATTAGGGTGAATTCCAATAGACATGATAGAGAGAGTCATCTGCATTCAGAGAGAGGATTGTGGGAAATAAATGTGTATCACAAAATAATATTTTCATGTTTTGTTGTTGTTTGCTTGTTTGTTTTTTTTCTCTTATTTTTTCCTTTGTGATCTGATTTTTCTTGTGCAGCATAATAAATGTGGAAATATGTTTAGAAAATTGCGTATATTAGCCTATATAAGATTATGTGCTGTCTAGGGGAAGGAGGTGTTGGAGAGGGAGGGAAAAAAATTTGGAACATAATGTTTTGCAAGGGTGAATATTCAAAACTATCTTTGCATATATTTTGAAAAATACAAAAAAACAATTATTAAAATAATTGATGCAAATATTATTATCCTTTTATATTTAATATATGCAAAAGCAGTGTCAATGAATGATGGTCTTTCAGGATATTTTGAATTTTTCTATTTTTAATCTATTTACCTACTGGTTCAATGGTGTCAAACTCAAATAAAAGCATATTCATATAATTTGCATATTTTCTTAGAAAACTCCTGTGTTGATTGCATTTTTTCTTTAATTTGTTAAACATTTTCCAATCACATTTTATTTCACTTTGTGAATACTGGAACAGTATGTAGCTCATGACTCAGAGTTTGACATCTTTATTCGAAGAACTCTTTAAGATTAAGTTGTAGAAAAGTTATTAGTCTGCATATAACCATGATAATCCTTAGCAGACTGGACTCATCAGTGAGGTCCCTTGTAACTCAAAAATGATTTTACTACAGAAAATTTTCTTAACTGGTAGTTCCTTTCATCACTACCATCATAAATCCATCCCTTATGCTTATTAAATCCTCAACAACTAATTTCAAATTAATGTAACAACTAATGAAAAATAAGAAAAAGAAGTTTGAATGGAAGGAAGGAATCCAGAGGGGTTTAGGTCAGAGAACAGACAGTAAGATATAAGTGGATCCTGGGTTTGGATATCAAATAAGTAAAGGAATGTTCAAACATAGAAAGGGAAACAGATATAATTCACCTACTTAAAATTTTGAAGCCAATCTCATTCATTTGCATGTGTCAAATCATGAATTATGTTGTATTCTCAGTGCTGAAAGGATAAAATACTGCTTCTAATGTTTATTTCCTGTGACACCTGTGAAAAGTCATGGAAAGTACTTGGGATTCAGTTCCCTCCTCTGTACAGTAAAGGGGTTATCCTACGTGGCCTTTGAGCCTATAACATTTTTTTTCCTACAGTGGAAAACAAAATGTAGGAATTTCCTCAACCAGTACAGATCTCAATGTGCCTATGATTTAGCAAGTGTTAGAGAATTTCCTGAAGCACATGGGTGTCAAATGACTTTCGCAGAGTCATGAAAGTTAGTGTTAAAAGCAGCATATGAATGTAAGGAGCCTTGATTCCAAGGTCAGCACTCTATGTGCTATGTCACTAAATATATGTATGCATATACATACAAACACTTATGAATCCAAAACATTAAATTTAGCCACTATAAACCATTATTTAAAAAAAAATACAATGAAACTTCATCAATGTTTTTCCTAGGCATGGGGCCATCAACTGGAATTGGCTTAGAAGGTTTGCATAGACTTATTATGCATGTCACTTATTCTCTACAATTCTGTGTCATAAAAAGAATTTAAAGCTTTGTTAGTATTAAGTTGGCACTTTTGAAAAGCATTACATTCACTTACCAAGGGAGTAAAAATAACCTATTGAAAAGCACATTCTATAAAAGGTGATACCTCTGCATTTGAATAGACTCCAAATAACTTTGAGTTAAAGACATGTTTATTCCAATCAAGTTCATGACAGGCACTTTGTGGAGACCTAGATGCAGTTTCTAATTGGTCTATTTTCAGACTATGAGAAGGCTGTGATTATGGGAAATTCTGCAAAGCAAGATAAACTATAAGCACTTTAGGGATGACCAAAGAGAAAGTGAGCTTCATGAAATACAGAAGAAAAAACTCCCTAGAGAGATGGTTGCAATAGATAGAATTATTCCATTCTCATTCTGGACCTGTCTCTAGCAGTATTTCCATTTTATTACAAAAGAGTTCTCTTCCAAAAGGGTGAAATGACAGTCAGTGGAATTACACCCATTGTGTCATTTGAGGCAATTTTTAAAAAAAGCAATCTTTTAAAGAATTTGAAGGAATTAGAACAGGCAAAGAGAAAACAAAACTGACTTTTGCAGACCAAATGATGTTATATTTTGAGAATTAACTCTCAAACTAGGTGAAATTATGTAAAACTCTGGCAAAGTTGCAGGATATAAAATACATCCACATGAATCACCAATATTTCTATATATTATCAATAAAGTCAGGGAGTAAGAAATAGAAAGAAAAACTTAATGTAAAATGTTTTTATTGGAATATTTTAGAGGCTACCCACCAAAATAAACCCAGCAATTATATAAGCCCTTTTCATGCAAATGAAGTCAGATTTCAACAATTGAAGAATAGAAATTGCTCAAAGGTAAGTGGAGCCCATATAATTAAAATGATGATCATACCTAAAGTAATTGACTTATTCAGTGCTATATCATTCAACCAATCAAAAATATTTTATAGAGCTACAAAAAACAAAAACAATATTCATCTGGTAGAACAAAAGGTCAAGAATGTCAAAGAAATCAATGGGGGGAAATGTGAAGAAAGGTAATTTAGCAGTATCAGACCTCAAAATGTTTTACAAAGTGGTAATCATCAAAATAATTTGATACTAAGAAAAAGAGTAGTACATCAGTGGAACAGATATAGTACATGATTCATAGTTGTAAAGATCATTGTAATTTACTATTTGATAAATATAAATATCTAAACTTTTGGGACAAGAAATCACTATTTGATAAAAATTGCTTGAGTGCCTGGAAGACAATTTGGCAGAAACTAGGTAAGCCAACATCTCAAATAATAGACCAAAATATCAAAATGGATACATGATTTAGACATAAAGGTTGATATGATAAGGAAATTTGAGGAATATGAAATGTTCTATCTTTCCAATATAAGCATAAGAGAATTTATGAACAAAAGAAAAAGAAACTCACAGAAAGTAATATGGATAATTTTGTTTGCATGAAATTAAAAAGTCTTTGCATTAATGAAACCAGTGCAACCAAGATTAGAAGAAACCCAAGGTAATTGGGGAGGGGGGGATTTCCATGATAAAGACCTTATTTCTCATATAGATATATTTCTCATATAGAGAACTGAGTTAAATTTATAAAAAAAAAAATTAAAAAAATACTTATATCCAAATTTATAAACCACAAAGTATATGTGTAAGCCGTTTTTAGAAGAAGAAATCAATATTTTTAAAATGCTCCAAATCACTAATGATTAAAGAAATACAAATTAAAACAACTCTGAGATACACCTTATACCTAACCAATTAAGTAATGTGACAGAAAAGAATGACAAATGTTGGAAGAGATGTGGAAAAATAAAGATACTAATGCATGGAGTTGTAAAATAATCCAACCCATTCTGGAGAACAATTTAAGATTAGGCCCAAAGGACTATAAAACTGCATACCTTTTGATCCACTGATATCACTATTAGGGCTACATCCCAAAAATATCAAAGAAAAAGAAAAAAAAAACTATATGTACAAAAATATATATATAGATCTTATTTTTTGTGGTAGCAAGGAACTGGAAATGGGAGAGGGCTAAGGGAGATAGCCATTAATTGGGCTCCAACTGAACAGGTTGTAGTATATGATTGTGACACAACAGGATTATGCTGTGAGAATTGATGATTTTATACAAGGTTGGGAAGATTTGTATGAAATGATGCTGAGTTAAGTAAACTGAACTAGGAGAACATTTGTACACATTAATAACATAATGTAGTATGATGATCAACTATGATTGACTTATCTACTTTGAGCATTGCAATGATCCTAAGATAACTTTGAAGGATTTATGATGAAAAATGTTCTACATCTGCAGAGAAAGAACTGATAGTGTGTGAAAACAATCAAGGCATACTTTTTAAAAAATCTGTATTTTTTGGAGATTTTTTATTTGCTTTATTTGCAACATGACTAACATGGAAATGCATCTTTCATGATCACACATATATATAATTAATAACAAATTGCTTGCCTTTTCATTGAGGGGAAAGGCAAAGAAGGATGTGAGAGAAATCAGAAATTAAAATTTTAAATAAAGAATGTTAAAATTGTTTTTGTAATTTTGTAATTGATGGAATTGAGAAAATAAGAATTAAAAACATATAAAAAGATCTTCCTTTTGATGCAAAAATTTAGAAATAATTTGTGAAATCTCTATTATGTTGATAGAGATAACTAAATCAGTGGTCAGTAAAGACCTTAGATAGATAATTATTGTTTTTGCAGAGGTTATCTCGAAATGAAACTCAAATCTGGTTAAGGTAAAGACATACATTATGCCACTAATAAAGTAAAAGAGTTAAATTTTGCAATAAACTTATTCAAATATAAGCTCCTTAAGTACAGGGATTGTTTTTATGTTTGCTTCTATTTAAAGCTATACTCTCCCCTTTCTCCACCCCCAATTCTTTTCATAGTATTTAGCTCATAGGAAGTGCTGAATGAATGTTGACTTACTTGCAAATGAAGATTATACAGGCTTTAGATGCTATAGGTCTTTAGGTGCAGTAATAGCAAAAAAGAAAATCATTGGAAAAAACTGATTCCAGATTCATAAATGATTTCTTAGAAATAATAGATCCTTGGGAACAAAACCACCCAAACTGTGGTATAACCCCAATAAACATGGATGGTTTTTATTTTAGGATGAAGATTGTAATAAAATGTTTCCTTCTCCAAGAATTGTATCTGGCCTTCTCCAAATATTGTTCATTTGTTTATTTGTTTTTATCAATGATTTGCATTAAGACACAGATGGTTTACTTTTCAAATTGTAGAAAACACAAAACAGGGAAGAATAGGTGGCTAAACATACTAGGTGGCAAAATATAGTTTAAAAAAATTCTCAAAAGTCTAGAATTTTGAACTCAATCAAATGGAATTTAATGAGGATGAATTTCAACCTTTTGATCTAGATTTGAGAAAAATCCACTTGATGAGTTTAAGACAGAGAAGATTATTAGATCACTTGAAAGAGATTCATAAGATTGGGGGACTAGGTTGAATTCAGATTAAAAACATGGTATAACAATCAAAAATAGCTAATGAAAACTGGACCCATATTAAAAGATTGATTTTTCCAAGTATTAAGATGAAATATTTCAAATTTAGATAAGAATAAATAGTTCTCAGCCCTTATTTTAGGAAGGGCATTAATCAGTTCAATAGACCCAAAGAAGAGCAACCAGGGTGATAAATGCCCTTGAAATTGTGCCTTTTGTACAGAATTTTTATTTGTTTTTAATTTTTAATTTTCCATATAAAAATTTCAAATGAACTTTTTTTTTATTTTTCCAAATACATGTAAAGAAAGCCTTCAACATTCATTTTTCTAAAACTTTGTGTTTTAAATTTTTCTCCCATCCTCTCTTATTTCCTCCCTCCCCAAGCCAGGAAATAATCTAATGTGGGTTAAATAGGTGCAATCTTTTAAAACATTTCCATATTTGTCATGTTGTACACAAAAAATCAGACCAAAAAGGAAAAAAAAAAAGAGAAAGAAAACAAACAAAAAGGTGAAAATTCTATGCTTGGATCCACGTTCAGTCTTCATATTTTTTTCAATGAATGTAATAGATATTTTCCATCCAAAGTTTATAGAACTGCCACAAATCATTATATTTTTGAGAAGAGTCATGCCCAGCACAGTTGATCATCATTATGTGGAGAATTTAGAGTGATTTAGGAAACACAGCATGTGGATAAAGTGACATTTAGCAAAAAAATATTTTTAAAGTTGAAGAATTTTAGTAACATTTTTAGATTTATTGTTAACACAAATATTAAAGTTCCTAAACATTAAAACATAACAAATAGAAAGGGGATTTGGTTTGTTTGTTTGTTCTCAAATAACTTGGAATCAGCTTTGTAATGATGGCTAGAACCAATGGAATGAACTTAGAGAAAGGAAGATTTTGCCTCTATATCATTCAATTCAAGAAGCAATAAAAACCCATGATGTCTCAGGAGGCATTATTCAAAGTTTTTATTAGGTGTTAGATATAAGATACTAGAGATACAGAAACAAAAATGAGATGATTTGTGCCTACAAAAAATGTATCATTTTCTTACTTACATACAGAAGTACATATAGAAGACTTGGAATAAGAGAAATATATGGCTAAGTCCTTTCTAGGGAACTTATGGAAAATCATGGAGAAGAATAATACATGATGAAAAGGTATGACAATTTTATGTTATACATTTCCATATACTGCCATACATGTAGAATACACCATAGGAGTTCACAAATTTTCTAATTTGAATTATAGCTATTTAAAAATAGTGAAGAATTTTGGAATCATAGAATCACAGAGTTGGACAATGTATCAGTCACCTAATCCAATTCCTATTTATATCATAGATCCTCTCTACAAAAACTCCAACAGTTAGTCATCTAGTGTCTGCTAGATTGCTGAGGAACCTGCTACTTCTTGATTAGCCCCTTCTATTCCTATAGGCAAGCAAAATAAGGCCAATTTAGTTTCCATTGTATTCTTTGTTATCAAGCTTTATTTATTTATGATAGTTTGAAATGTTTTTTATTTTGTAAGCACTCTGTTTAAAATAGATGGAACCCCCTCCCCCTCTCCATAGTTCACACAATATATACTAGACAATGGATAGCAAACTTCCCAAGTCACAGAAGAATGAACAGGGCTTCAGAAAATAGTGACCTTTCTGGGACATGATTGTGTGTTAAGACAATAGGGGCAAGGTGACCAAATGGGACAATAGTCATGGACAAACATATCATTTCCAACAATTATCTCCCAGGGCTCAACTCTATTTGACATCAAAATTGTGAATGACAAAGCCTGTCTTTTTTTTCCCCCAAGTACAACTTTAACCTCCATTATCAGCAACCTTCCTCAATATGTCCCACTGGTAATTAGGCAAAATTCTATAAAATATAAACTTAGATTTTTTCCTTCTCAACAAAGATAGAACCTGGTATCATGTCCCTGAAGGAAATAGGAAAGAGATCTAAGTCTGTGCCAGTTACACAGGAAAATAGTGCTATCATGGTGTCCTACATGTATTTAATAAATCTTTGAATTTAAATGACTTGACAGAGATTGAATTGCATTAAATTGAAAGATGCAATAATGCACAAATTTGGATATACATTCCATTCTCAAGAGAATCCCTTAATGCTGTAGCCCTACAGGGATATATTATTTCAAGACAAGTAAACTTTGTCTTCTCTACATTGAGATGCTACATTTCCTCCTTCTAGTGATTGTCTAACATTTCATATTTCAATTTGTTTTGAACTTCTTTTATGGATTTATTATGTAATATTATGTATTATTGTCTTGGGTTCTTTCCTCCCACTAAGCTGTTAGTTGTTTAAGACATGCATCTATTGTATTACATAAAGTTGACATCTACCACAATTATTTATCACAGTGTTATGCATAGTGATGCTTTATACCCAACATAGGCTTAATAAATACTGGAAAAATTTTAATAATTCAAATTAAATGGAGTGTCATCTCCTTGTTTACTATTGGCACTTTTGGCCATTTACTAATGGCACTATTATTAGCTAGTATTTTTACAAGTTCCTCTTTTCCTCCTTACATTCAACTTACTACCATTTCTAACAAGTTTAGCCATTCCACAATTTGCCTAAGGGAGAAAAGACTAAAAAATCATTCAGTGGAGGATTCTGGGAAGATAGTAGAGTAGGTTAGAAAATTTCAAGCTCTCCAGATTTCTCTGACAAACAAAGCAAATTTGCACCACACTGTAAAAATAAATCAGGGAAAAGCAAATAAGACTTAGGGACCAATAGGAGTCCTCTTGGGACCACCTAAGTTCCAAAGAAAGATTCACTGACCAGGTTTAACTGGTGTGAAGTGTAAACATCTCCAGACTAGCTCTGCAGAAACAGCAAGATAGCCCTGGAGCTATTTAGAGATAGCCTCATCTCAAACCACAGGAACTTTCACTTTCTGGACCGCATGGGTCAGTCCTTTATCTGAGTTTGGGAAGATTGAGGCTACTGATAAGGAGCCCCAGGGTTCATTTGTGTTACTGAGGCATAACCCTGGGCAAGAAAAAAACATCATATCAGGTGAATGCAGAAGCGGACATGGACACTGCTGGCTACAGGCACTTATAGGAGGGTAGAGTTTTTGGTTTGGAGTTTCATGTATTTTTTCATATGCTGGAGCTACCATAAGAATTGTATAGGATCTATCAGTGGCTACAATAATACAAGTCCTAGAATAATATATTAAAAATCAAAAGAATTAGGTCTTTGGGTAAAAATATTATATTATATCCAAGAAAGATTAAGCATGCTATTGAGCCCAAAATAATGAACATTCAATGAACTCATATCTTTTAAGGATTTTGTCTCAAACCTAATTTGAATAGGAAATTTATCATATAAGAACCAACATCAAACCTAATTTTAAGGCTTTCAAAAAGGACTAACATGTTACGTTGTTGTTGATCACAATTTTTAGATAGCAATTATTCTTAGGTTTTGCAATCTTGTTCTGTTGTTTTTCTTATAAGATGTTATCACAGCTTGTGGTTTCATATAGCTTCACTGACTTTCCCTTGCTCGATCCTAATTTTCTTTTTTTTTTTTTAATTAAAGCTTTTTATTTTTCAAAACATATGGGTGGACAATTATTCAATATTAGTCTTTGCAAAATCTTGTGTTCAATTCCCAACCTCTTTCCCCTACACCTTCTTCTAGATGGCAAGTAGTCCAATATATGTTGAACATGATAGAAATATATGTTAAATCCAATATATACATATATTTATGTAATTATCATGCTGCACAAGAAAAATCAAATCAAACCAGCAAGAGGAGAGAGAAAGACAGACAGAGAGAGAGAGAGAGATAAAGAGAGAGAGAGAGAGAGAGGGAGGAAGGGAGAAAGAGAAGCAAAATAAAATGTAAGCAAACAACAAAAAAAGGGTGAAAATGCTATATAACGAACCACACTCAGTTTCCACAGTCCTCTCTCTGGGTGTAGATGGCTTTCTTCATCATTGAACAATTGGAATTAGTCTGAATCATCTCATTGTTGAAGAGAGCCACATCCATCAGAATTGATCATTATATATTCTTATTGTTGCTGTATACAATGCTCTCCTACTTCTGCTCATTTCAGTTAGTATCAGTATATGTAAGTCTCTCTAGGCCACTCTGACATCATTCTACTATTCATTTCTTATAGCACAATAATATTCCATAATATTCATAAACCATAATTTACTTAGCCATTCTCCAATTGATGGGCATCCATGCATTTTCCAGTTTCTTGTTTAACTACAAAAAAAAATGTTGCCACAAACAGTTAAGGTCTCTTTGAAATATAAACCCAGTAGAAATACTGCTGGATCAAAGGGTATACACAGTTTCATAACTTTTTGAGCATAGTTCCAAATTATTCTCCACAATGGTTGGATCCATTCACAGTTCCACCAACAATGTATTAGTGTCCCAGTTTTCCCATCTACCCTCCAATATTCGTGATTATTTTTTCCTGTCACCTTAGCCAATCTAACAAGTGGTATTTCAGAGTTGTCTTACTTTGCATTTCTCTGTTCAATAGTAATTTAGAACAACTTTTCATATGACCTGAAAGTTTCAATTTCTTCATCTGAAAATTATCTGATAATATCCCTTAACCATTTCTTAATTGGCTTGAATTCTTATAAATTTGAATCAATTCTCTATATATTTTAGAAATGAGGCCTTTATCAGAACCTTTGAATGTAAAAAATATCTCCCAATTTATTGCTTCCCTTCTAATCTTGTCTAAACTAAACTAAAACATTAGTTTTATTTATACAAAAACTTTTAAACTAAATATAATCAAAATTATCTATTTTGTGATCAATAATGATCTGTAGTTCTTCTTTGGTCACAAATTCCTTCCTCCTCCACATATCTGAGAAGTAAACTATTCTATATTCTTCTAATTTGTTTATAAAGCCATTCATTATGTCTGGATGATGAACCTATTTCACTCTTACTTTGGTATATAGTGTTAGGTGTGGGTCAGTGCCTAGTTTCTGCCATACTACTTTCCAATTTTCCCAGCAGTTTTTGGTAACTAATAAGTTCTTATACCCAAAGCTGGGGTCTTTGAGTTTGTCAAA